>NC_047124.1:38757534-38834572 GCF_902500255.1 Thalassophryne amazonica | reverse complement strand
GGTAACGCACGACAACAGTGCCAAAAAATAAAATAAATAAAATAAAATAAAATAAAAATCCACTGGACAATATAAAAATCCACTGGACAGGCTGTGGAGCAGCACAGGTAACGCACGACAACAGCGCCAAAAAAAATAAAATAAAATAAAAATCAAAATCAAAATCCACTGGACAGGCTGTGGAGCAGCACAGGTAACGCACGACAACAGCGCCAAAAAATAAAATAAAAATCCACTGGACAGGCTGTGGAGCAGCACAGGTAACACACGACAACAGTGCTAAAAAATAAAACAAAAATAAAAACTAAAGCGTTAGCAAGCTAGTTAGCCTGCCAACGCTGATGAAGGCCAGCTGATAAAAGAGCTCCGTCGCGATGCTTCGACCGTTAGAGGTCTTCCTTAGGCGTTGGAGCACGGTGAAAAAGTAAAAAAAAGTAAAAAAGTCTTGAAAAAGACTGTTAATTCAAAGAACTCAAAAAGCTCAGTTCAAACAGCTAACAGATACAGCAGAACACCGCTGTGCTCCGGAACAGGAAGTCAACTGATGAAACTCCATCCACACGATGGAGTTTGATGCGGAAGAGTCAATCAAAGTGACATTACCAGAAAATGTCTTTGTCATGACAAATTTACATTAAATTTGTTGGGGATGTCCTTATTATGACAACTTGACATTAAATTTGTTTAGGATGTCCTTATTATGACAACTTGACATTAAATTTGTTGGGGATGTCCTTATTATGACAACTTGACATTAAATTTGTTGGGGATGTCCTTATTATGACAACTTGACATTAAATTTGTTTAGGATGTCCTTATTATGACAACTTCACATTAAATTTGTTTAGGATGTCCTTATTATGACAACTTGACATTAATCAAAGTGACATTACCAGAAAATGTCTTTGTCATGACAACTTGACATTAAATTTGTTTAGGATGTCCTTATTATGAAAACTTGACATTAAATTTGTTGGGGATGTCCTTATTATGACAACTTGACATTAAATTTGTTTAGGATGTCCTTATTATGACAACTTGACATTAATCAAAGTGACATTACCAGAAAATGTCTTTGTCATGACAACTTGACATTAAATTTGTTGGGGATGTCCTTATTATGACAACTTGACATTAAATGTGTTTAGGATGTCCTTATTATGACAACTTGACATTAAATTTGTTTAGGATGTCCTTATTACATTATTAAAAATCTATTTAAGCATAAAAATTCAAAAAGAAAAAATAATATAGCACCTTCTACTGCACCACAGACTAAAACAGTTAAATGTGGTCTATTAAACATTAGGTCTCTCTCTTCTAAGTCCCTGTTGGTAAATGATATAATAATTGATCAACATATTGATTTATTCTGCCTAACAGAAACCTGGTTACAGCAGGATGAATATGTTAGTTTAAATGAGTCAACACCCCCGAGTCACACTAACTGTCAGAATGCTCGTAGCACGGGCCGGGGCGGTGGATTAGCAGCAATCTTCCATTCCAGCTTATTAATTAATCAAAAACCCAGACAGAGCTTTAATTCATTTGAAAGCTTGTCTCTTAGTCTTGTCCATCCAAATTGGAAGTCCCAAAAACCAGTTTTATTTGTTATTATCTATCGTCCACCTGGTCGTTACTGTGAGTTTCTCTGTGAATTTTCAGACCTTTTGTCTGACTTAGTGCTTAGCTCAGATAAGATAATTATAGTGGGCGATTTTAACATCCACACAGATGCTGAGAATGACAGCCTCAACACTGCATTTAATCTATTATTAGACTCTATTGGCTTTGCTCAAAAAGTAAATGAGTCCACCCACCACTTTAATCATATCTTAGATCTTGTTCTGACTTATGGTATGGAAATAGAAGACTTAACAGTATTCCCTGAAAACTCCCTTCTGTCTGATCATTTTTTAATAACATTTACATTTACTCTGATGGACTACCCAGCAGTAGGGAATAAGTTTCATTACACTAGAAGTCTTTCAGAAAGCGCTGTAACTAGGTTTAAGGATATGATTCCTTCTTTATGTTCTCTAATGCCATATAACAACACAGTGCAGAATAGCTACCTAAACTCTGTAAGGGAGATAGAGTATCTCGTCAATAGTTTTACATCCTCATTGAAGACAGCTTTGGATGCTGTAGCTCCTCTGAAAAAGAGAGCTTTAAATCAGAAGTGTCTGACTCCATGGTATAACTCTCAAACTCGTAGCTTAAAGCAGATAACCCGTAAGTTGGAGAGGAAATGGCGTCTCACTAATTTAGAAGATCTTCACTTAGCCTGGAAAAAGAGTCTGTTGCTCTATAAAAAAGCCCTCCGTAAAGCTAGGACATCTTTCTACTCATCACTAATTGAAGAAAATAAGAACAACCCCAGGTTTCTTTTCAGCACTGTAGCCAGGCTGACAAAGAGTCAGAGCTCTATTGAGCTGAGTATTCCATTAACTTTAACTAGTAATGAGTTCATGACTTTCTTTGCTAACAAAATTTTAACTATTAGAGAAAAAATTACTCATAACCATCCCAAAGACGTATCGTTATCTTTGGCTGCTTTCAGTGATGCCGGTATTTGGTTAGACTCTTTCTCTCCGATTGTTCTGTCTGAGTTATTTTCATTAGTTACTTCATCCAAACCATCAACATGTTTATTAGACCCCATTCCTACCAGGCTGCTCAAGGAAGCCCTACCATTATTTAATGCTTCGATCTTAAATATGATCAATCTATCTTTGTTAGTTGGCTATGTACCACAGGCTTTTAAGGTGGCAGTAATTAAACCATTACTTAAAAAGCCATCACTTGACCCAGCTATCTTAGCTAATTATAGGCCAATCTCCAACCTTCCTTTTCTCTCAAAAATTCTTGAAAGGGTAGTTGTAAAACAGCTAACTGATCATCTGCAGAGGAATGGTCTATTTGAAGAGTTTCAGTCAGGTTTTAGAATTCATCATAGTACAGAAACAGCATTAGTGAAGGTTACAAATGATCTTCTTATGACCTCGGACAGTGGACTCATCTCTGTGCTTGTTCTGTTAGACCTCAGTGCTGCTTTTGATACTGTTGACCATAAAATTTTATTACAGAGATTAGAGCATGCCATAGGTATTAAAGGCACTGCGCTGCGGTGGTTTGAATCATATTTGTCTAATAGATTACAATTTGTTCATGTAAATGGGGAATCTTCTTCACAGACTAAAGTTAATTATGGAGTTCCACAAGGTTCTGTCCTAGGACCAATTTTATTCACTTTATATATGCTTCCCTTAGGCAGTATTATTAGACGGTATTGCTTAAATTTTCATTGTTACGCAGATGATACCCAGCTTTATCTATCCATGAAGCCAGACGACACACACCAATTAGCTAAACTGCAGGATTGTCTTACAGACATAAAGACATGGATGACCTCTAATTTCCTGCTTTTAAACTCAGATAAAACTGAAGTTATTGTACTTGGCCCCACAAATCTTAGAAACATGGTGTCTAACCAGATTCTTACTCTGGATGGCATTACCCTGACCTCTAGTAATACTGTGAGAAATCTTGGAGTCATTTTTGATCAGGATATGTCATTCAAAGCGCATATTAAACAAATATGTAGGCCTGCTTTTTTGCATTTACGCAATATCTCTAAAATCAGAAAGGTCTTGTCTCAGAGTGATGCTGAAAAACTAATTCATGCATTTATTTCCTCTAGGCTGGACTATTGTAATTCATTATTATCAGGTTGTCCTAAAAGTTCCCTAAAAAGCCTTCAGTTAATTCAAAATGCTGCAGCTAGAGTGCTGACGGGGACTAGAAGGAGAGAGCATATCTCACCCATATTGGCCTCTCTTCATTGGCTTCCTGTTAATTCTAGAATAGAATTTAAAATTCTTCTTCTTACTTATAAGGTTTTGAATAATCAGGTCCCATCTTATCTTAGGGACCTCGTAGTACCATATCACCCCAATAGAGCGCTTCGCTCTCAGACTGCAGGCTTACTTGTAGTTCCTAGGGTTTGTAAGAGTAGAATGGGAGGCAGAGCCTTCAGCTTTCAGGCTCCTCTCCTGTGGAACCAGCTCCCAATTCAGATCAGGGAGACAGACACCCTCTCTACTTTTAAGATTAGGCTTAAAACTTTCCTTTTTGCTAAAGCTTATAGTTAGGGCTGGATCAGGTGACCCTGAACCATCCCTTAGTTATGCTGCTATAGACGTAGACTGCTGGGGGGTTCCCATGATGCACTGTTTCTTTCTCTTTTTGCTCTGTATGCACCACTCTGCATTTAATCATTAGTGATCGATCTCTGCTCCCCTCCACAGCATGTCTTTTTCCTGGTTCTCTCCCTCAGCCCCAACCAGTCCCAGCAGAAGACTGCCCCTCCCTGAGCCTGGTTCTGCTGGAGGTTTCTTCCTGTTAAAAGGGAGTTTTTCCTTCCCACTGTAGCCAAGTGCTTGCTCACAGGGGGTCGTTTTGACCGTTGGGGTTTTACATCATTATTGTATGGCCTTGCCTTACAATATAAAGCGCCTTGGGGCAACTGTTTGTTGTGATTTGGCGCTATATAAAAAAAAAATTGATTGATTGATTGATTACGAAAACTTGACATTAAATTTGTTGGGGATGTCCTTATTATGACAACTTGACATTAAATTTGTTTAGGATGTCCTTATTATGACAACTTGACATTAATCAAAGTGACATTACCAGAAAATGTCTTTGTCATGACAACTTGACATTAAATTTGTTGGGGATGTCCTTATTATGACAACTTGACATTAAATTTGTTTAGGATGTCCTTATTATGACAACTTGACATTAAATTTGTTTAGGATGTCCTTATTACGAAAACTTGACATTAAATTTGTTGGGGATGTCCTTATTATGACAACATGACATTAAATTTGTTGGGGATGTCCTTATTATGACAACTTGACATTAAATTTGTTTAGGATGTCCTTATTATGACAACTTCACATTAAATTTGTTTAGGATGTCCTTATTATGACAACTTGACATTAATCAAACTGACATGACCAGAAAATGTCTTTGTCATGACAACTTGACATTAAATTTGTTTAGGATGTCCTTATTATGACAACTTGACATTAAATTTGTTTAGGATGTCCTTATTATGACAACTTGACATTAATCAAAGTGACATTACCAGAAAATGTCTTTGTCATGACAACTTGACATTAAATTTGTTGGGGATGTCCTTATTATGACAACTTGACATTAAATTTGTTTAGGATGTCCTTATTATGACAACTTGACATTAAATTTGTTTAGGATGTCCTTATTACGAAAACTTGACATTAAATTTGTTGGGGATGTCCTTATTATGACAACATGACATTAAATTTGTTGGGGATGTCCTTATTATGACAACTTGACATTAATCAAAGTGACATTACCAGAAAATGTCTTTGTCATGACAGCTTGACATTAAATTTGTTTAGGATGTCCTTATTATGACAACTTGACATTAAATTTGTTTAGGATGTCCTTATTACGAAAACTTGACATTAAATTTGTTGGGGATGTCCTTATTATGACAACTTGACATTAAATTTGTTTAGGATGTCCTTATTATGACAACGACATTAAATTTGTTTAGGATGTCCTTATTACGAAAACTTGACATTAAATTTGTTGGGGATGTCCTTATTATGACAACATGACATTACATTTGTTGGGGATGTCCTTATTATGACAACGTGATATTAATCAAAGTGACATTACCAGAAAATGTCTTTGTCATGACAACTTGACATGAGATTTGTTGGGGATGTCCTTATTATGACAACTTGACATTAAATTTGTTGGGGATGTCCTTATTATGACAACTTGACATTAAATTTGTTTAGGATGTCCTTATTATGACAACATGACATTGAATTTGTTGGGGATGTCCTTATTATGACAACTTGACATTAAATTTGTTGGGGATGTCCTTATTATGATGTGACATTAATCAAAGAGACATTACCAGAAAATGTCTTTGTCATGACAACTTGACATTAAATTTGTTGGGGATGTCCTTATTATGACAACTTGACATTAAATTTGTTTAGGATGTCCTTATTATGACAACTTGACATTAATCAAAGTGACATTACCAGAAAATGTCTTTGTCATGACAACTTGACATTAAATTTGTTTAGGATGTCCTTATTATGACAATTTGACATTAATCAAAGTGACATTACCAGAAAATGTCTTTGTCATGACAACTTGACATTAATTTGCTTAGGATGTCCTTATTATGACAACTTGACATTAATCAAAGTGACATTACCAGAAAATGTCTTTGTCATGACAACTTGACATTAAATTTGTTTAGGATGCCCTTATTATGACAACTTGACATTAAATTTGTTGGGGATGTCCTTATTATGACAACTTGACATTAATCAAAGTGACATTACCAGAAAATGTCTTTGTCATGACAAACTGACATTAAATTTGTTGGGGATGTCCTTATTATGACAACTTGACATTAAATTTGTTTAGGATGTCCTTATTATGACAACTTGACATTAAATTTGTTTAGGATGTCCTTATTACGAAAACTTGACATTAAATTTGTTGGGGATGTCCTTATTATGACAACTTGACATTAAATTTGTTTAGGATGTCCTTATTATGACAACTTGACATTAAATTTGTTTAGGATGTCCTTATTACGAAAACTTGACATTAAATTTGTTGGGGATGTCCTTATTATGACAACATGACATTACATTTGTTGGGGATGTCCTTATTATGACAACGTGATATTAATCAAAGTGACATTACCAGAAAATGTCTTTGTCATGACAACTTGACATGAGATTTGTTGGGGATGTCCTTATTATGACAACTTGACATTAAATTTGTTGGGGATGTCCTTATAATGACAACTTGACATTAAATTTGATTAGGATGTCCTTATTATGACAACATGACATTGAATTTGTTGGGGATGTCCTTATTATGACAACTTGACATTAAATTTGTTGGGGATGTCCTTATTATGATGTGACATTAATCAAAGAGACATTACCAGAAAATGTCTTTGTCATGACAACTTGACATTAAATTTGTTGGGGATGTCCTTATTATGACAACTTGACATTACATTTGTTTAGGACGTCCTTATTATGACAACTTGACATTAATCAAAGTGACATTACCAGAAAATGTCTTTGTCATGACAACTTGACATTAAATTTGTTTAGGATGTCCTTATTATGACAATTTGACATTAATCAAAGTGACATTACCAGAAAATGTCTTTGTCATGACAACTTGACATTAATTTGCTTAGGATGTCCTTATTATGACAACTTGACATTAATCAAAGTGACATTACCAGAAAATGTCTTTGTCATGACAACTTGACATTAAATTTGTTTAGGATGTCCATATTATGACAACTTGACATTAAATTTGTTGGGGATGTCCATATTATGACAACTTGACATTAAATTTGTTTAGGATGTCCTTATTATGACAACTTGACATTAAATTTGTTGGGGATGTCCTTATTATCACAACTTGACATTAACTTTGTTTAGGATGTCCTTATTATGACAACATGACATTGAATTTGTTGGGGATGTCCTTATTATGACAACTTGACATTGAATTTGTTGGGGATGTCCTTATTATGACAACTTGACATTAAATTTGTTGGGGATGTCCTTATTATGACAACTTGACATTAAATTTGTTGGGGATGTCCTTATTATGACAACTTGACATTAATCAAAGTGACATTACCAGAAAATGTCTTTGTCATGACAACTTGACATTAAATTTGTTTAGGATGTCCTTATTATGACAAATCAAATCAAATCGATTTTATTTATATAGCGCCAAATCACAACAAACAGTTGCCCCAAGGTGCTTTATATTGCAAGGCAAAGCCATACAATAATTACGGAAAAACCCCAACGGTCAAAACGACCCCCTGTGAGCAAGCACTTGGCGACAGTGGGAAGGAAAAAACTCCCTTTTAACAGGAAGAAACCTCCAGCAGAACCAGGCTCAGGGAGGGGCAGTCTTCTGCTGGGACTGGTTGGGGCTGAGGGAGAGAACCAGGAAAAAGACATGCTGTGGAGGGGAGCAGAGATCGATCACTAATGATTAAATGCAGAGTGGTGCATACAGAGCAAAAAGAGAAAGAAACACTCAGTGCATCATGGGAACCCCCCAGCAGTCTAAGTCTATAGCAGCATAACTAAGGGATGGTTCAGAGTCACCTGATCCAGCCCTAACTATAAGCTTTAGCAAAAAGGAAAGTTTTAAGCCTAATCTTAAAAGTAGAGAGGGTGTCTGTCTCCCTGATCTGAATTGGGAGCTGGTTCCACAGGAGAGGAGCCTGAAAGCTGAAGGCTCTGCCTCCCATTCTACTCTTACAAACCCTAGGAACTACAAGTAAGCCTGCAGTCTGAGAGCGAAGCGCTCTATTGGGGTGATATGGTACTACGAGGTCCCTAAGATAAGATGGGACCTGATTATTCAAAACCTTATAAGAAGAAGAATTTTAAATTCTGTTCTGGAATTAACAGGGAGCCAATGAAGAGAGGCCAATATAGGTGAGATATGCTCTCTCCTTCTAGTCCCCGTCAGTACTCTAGCTGCAGCATTTTGAATTAACTGAAGGCTTTTCAGGGAACTTTTAGGATAACCTGATAATAATGTAAGGCAGAATAAATCAATATGTTGATCAATTATTATATCATTTACTAACAGGGACTTAGAAGAGAGAGACCTAATGTTTAATAGACCACATTTAACTGTTTTAGTCTGTGGTGCAGTTGAAGATGCTATATTATTTTTTCTTTTTGAATTTTTATGCTTAAATAGATTTTTGCTGGTTATTGGTAGTCTGGGAGCAGGCACCGTCTCTACGGGGATGGGGTAATGAGGGGATGGCAGGGGGAGAGAAGCTGCAGAGAGGTGTGTAAGACTACAACTCTGCTTCCTGGTCCCAACCCTGGATAGTCACGGTTTGGAGGATTTAAGAAAATTGGCCAGATTTCTAGAAATGAGAGCTGCTCCATCCAAAGTGGGATGGATGCCGTCTCTCCTAACAAGACCAGGTTTTCCCCAGAACCTTTGCCAATTATCTATGAAGCCCACCTCATTTTTTGGACACCACTCAGACAGCCAGCAATTCAGGGAGAACATGCGGCTAAACATGTCACTCCCGGTCCGATTGGGAAGGGGCCCAGAGAAAACTACAGAGTCCGACATTGTTTTTGCAAAGTTACACACCGATTCAATGTTAATTTTAGTGACCTACGATTGGCGTAACCGGGTGTCATTACTGCCGACGTGAATTACAGTCTTACCAAATTTACGCTTAGCCTTAGCCAGCAGTTTCAAATTTCCTTCATTGTCGCCTGCTCTGGCCCCCGGAAGACAATTGTCTATGGTTGCTGGTGTTGCTAACTTCACATTTCTCAAAACAGAGTCGCCAATAATCAGTTTGTTCCTCGGCGGGTGTGTCGCCGAGTGGAGAAAAACGGTTAGAAATGTGAACGGGTTGGTGGTGTACACGGGGCTTCTGTTTAGAACTGCGCTTCCTCCTCACAGTCACCCAGTCGGCCTGCTTTCCCGGCTGCTTGGGATCTGCCGGAGGTGAACTAACGGGGAACTAACTAACTAACTTGACATTAAATTTGTTTAGGATGTCCTTATTATGACAACTTGACATTAATTTGTTGGGGATGTTCTTATTATGACAACTTGACATTAATCAAAGTGACATTACCAGAAAATGTCTTTGTCATGACAACTTGACATTAAATTTGTTGGGGATGTCCTTATTGTGACAACTTGACATTAATCAAAGTGACATTACCAGAAAATGTCTTTGTCATGACAACTTGACATTAAATTTGTTGGGGATGTCCTTATTATGACAACTTGACATTAAATTTGTTTAGGATGTCCTTATTATGACAACTTGACATTAATTTGTTGGGGATGTCCTTATTAGTTGTATGACATCTTAATACATGTTAGCAAAACTACTGTCTTGTAAACATCTGGACCAGCTGCCTTTCCACTCTTTAGCCTCTTCATAGCTACCCTCACTTCATCCTTGCTAATCTCTTGCACTTCCTGATTTACTCTCTGCACATCATCCAACCTTTTCTCACTCTCAGTTTCTTCATTCATCACCTTCTAAAAATATTACTTCCACCTTCTCAACACACTCTCTGTTTGTCAGCTCTTCCTATCCTCACCATGATACAACAACTTGAAGCCACCACCTATGCTCCTGCTCTTACTTCCCTTCCACTTGGTCTCTTGCACACATGTCTACCATTTTTCTCTCCATCATGTCAGCCAGCTCTCTCCCCTTACCAGTCAGAATACCAATATTAGATGTCCCACAGGAATCGGAATACTGTGTCTGGTGGTGTCCCTGTCGACAATGAAACTAAGAGTAATTCATAGCTGTGGACTTTTTGCAAAATTCAAATGGAGGATCCTGAGGCATTCCCAAGCCATTTGGGAAATATAATCCCTTCAGCATGTCCTAGGTCTTCCCCAGGTCCTCCTCTCAGTTGCCTGTGTCTTCAAGACCTCCAGTGGGAGATGACCAGGGGCATCCTCACCAGATGCCCCAACCACCTCAGCTAGCTCCTTTCAATGCAAAAACACAGTGGCTCTCCTCAGAGTCCCTGCCAGAGTCAAATTTCTCACCCTACCCAGAAGAGTAAGCCCAGCTGGAAACCCAATGGAGGAATCTGACTGTATCCGTGACCTTATTCTTTTGGTCATTTCGCCATGCTTCATGACCATAGGTGAGGATAGGAGCATAAATCAACTGCTGAATTGAGAGCGTCACCTTCTGGCTCAGCTCCTTTTTCACCACGATGGTCTGGTCCAGCCTCCATAAAACATCAGACCCCATGCTAATCCATCTTATCTGTCACATTCCAGCTACTTGGGGCAATAACTCTTCCCTGAGCCAGAGGGGTCAGTCCACTCTTTTCTGAGAGAGGACCATGGTCTCAGAATTGGAAGTGCAGCGTCTCACCCCAGTCGCTTCACACTTGGCCTCAAACCTGCTCAGTGCACAACAAAAGTCAAAGCCTGGTTAAGCCACCAGAACTGTATCCTCTGCAAAGCAAAGATGTCACTCTGAGGCCATCAAACTGGACACCTTCCAGTCCCTGGCTCTGCCTTGAAATCCTGTCCATGATCATCACAAACAGGATTGGTGACAAGGGGCAGCCCTGGTGGAGTCCAACACCTGCCAGGAACAGGTCCAATGTAAGAATGTGGACACAGATCCTACTTTGATCATACAAAGACTGGATCGCTTGTTGCAGCAGTTCTGGTACCCCATACTCCTGTAGTGCCCCCCACAGGAAACCTTGATGGACCAGGTTGTATGCCTTTTCCATGTCCACCAAACAAATGTAGACTGGTTGGTCATACTCCCAAGACCCTTCTGATATCCTTGCAAGGGGATTGCAGGTGTGATGATACAATTACAACATCAATCATCAACTGCTGACCTCGGGTGTTCTGGTACCAGTCTAAAACGTATGAACACCAAGGTGTTTATCATGGACGATCCATGACAGGCACAAAAATGGTAAATGGTAAATGGACTGCATTTATATAGCGCTTTTCTATCTGCATCAGACGCTCAATGCGCTTTACAATAATGCCTCACATTCACCCCGATGTCAGGGTGCTGCCATACAAGGCGCTCACTACACACCAGGAGCAATAGGGGATTAAAGACCTTGCCCAAGGGCCATTAGTGATTTTCCAGTCAGGCGGGGATTTGAACCCAGGATCTTCTGGTCTCAAGCTCAACACCTTAACCACTAGACCATCACCTCCCACAGAGATCCAACAACAAAACACTGTCTGGTCTTCCAACCACTGCTCAGACCAAAACAGAAGTAAGTGTATCCAGCCACAGAAAGCAGGCTGCTTCTTGGTCCACAGACCTCAGACAGCATCGCCAGTGCAATGCAGAGCTTTTAAAGCATGGAGCCTCAACATCAGGCTTTGAGGAAACAAATGTTTCTGACATGCTGATGCCACTGCACAGCCGATAAACCAGCATGCAAGATTGTCACTGTCCGTGCACCGAGTCCCATGTGGAACAATAACTCCAGTTGTCGTATTTGGAGACTGTGAGACTGAAATGCTGACTGATGAAGAACACACGGTTCAGGCTCATTTCAACACCAGAGTCAAACGTCCTTCAGCATGAGTCGAAATTACATTAAACCTTCCCAGAGATCTAAAAAAAACACTTCCTGATGACAGTGATGAGGATGATGATGATGGGCCACATAAAACCATGTTCGTGTGTGGTGATTCTCACTTGGCTGTCCTCTCTGTAGAACTTCGATGTCCACTGAAGCTGAAGCCTCTTCGCCTGACTCATCATCCCTCGCAACCACCTGCAAAGCCACAACAGGTCGTGACATTATCAGGGTGATTTCCTCCTCTCAAGAAAAACTAAATTAAACAAAACATAAAGAGTCAGACACTCTGGGGTAAGCTGGCAAAAGCTTGGGGACCCCAAACCTGCTCTTCCATGTTTAGATATGACAGCTTTATCCAAATAAGACAGGAATAGTTTCCATACTTTAAACTGAACCCAAGGAGACAATCTCAGTTTATGAAGCTTCAGACAGAATCTTCACCGATATCCAACTGAATCTATCGAATGGTTTCCAACTGCGTGTCTCTAACAGTTTCTGAAAAAAATTTCATGGAGCAAAGCGGCAGCGTCTCAGCAAGTTCTCAGACAAAAGACAAAAAAAATCCGACGGGAGGGGTGGACCAGTGCTCACTCAAAGCCTGCCCACAGGCGAATGATGCAACCAACAGGCGTGGAAAGAACGAACTCAACAACTGAGTGGACCCAGTAAACATTTATTTCATTTCATTGTTCATATTTCTAATATCTTACATTGTTCCTTCCATGTGATTCTGTATTATATTGTATAATTTTGTTTGAAAGTACTGCATTAATCAGGTGAACACTGATGTCGTTCATGTTGTCTCTTCCTGCATTTTTTGAATCAGTTGATTTGTCCACTCTGGATTTGTGGACATGTCCATGAGTTACACTGCAGCATGTGGAAGTTACAACCCCAATTCCAATGAAGTTGGGACGTTGTGTAAAATATAAATAAAAACAGAATACGATTTTCAAATCCTCTTCAACCTATATTCAATTGAATACACCACAAAGACATTTAATGTTCAAACTGATAAACTTTATTGTTTTTGTGCAAATATTTGCTCATTTTGAAATGGATGCCTGCAACAGGTTTCTAAAAAGCTGGGACAGTGGTATGTTTCCCACTGTGTTACATCACCTTTCCTTCTAACAACACTCAATAAGCATTTGGGAACTGAGGACACTAACTGTTGAAGCTTTGTAGGTGGAATTCTTTCCCATTCTTGCTTGATGTATGACTTCAGTTGTTCAACAGTCTGGGGTCTCCGTTGTCGTATTTTGCGCTTCATAATGCGCCACACATTTTCAATGGGCGACAGGTCTGGACTGCAGGCAGGTCAGTCTAGTACCTGCACTCTTCTACTATGAAGCCACGCTGTTGTAACACGTGCAGAATGTGTCTTGGCATTGTCTTGCTGAAATAAGCAGGGACGTCCCTGAAAAAGACGTTGCTTGGATGGCAGCATGTGTTGCTCCAAAACCTGCATGTACCTTTCAGCATTGATGGTGCCATCGCAGATGTGTAAGTTGTCCATGCCATGGGCACTAACACACCCCCATACCATCACAGATGCTGGCTTTTGAACTTTGCACTGGTAACAGTCTGGATGATCTTTTCCTCTTTTGTCCAGAGGACACGACGTCCATGATTTCCAAAAACAATTTGAAATGTGGACTCATCAGACCACAGCACACTTTTCCACTTTGCGTCTGTCCATTTCAAATGAGCTCGGGCCCAGAGAAGGCAGCGGTGTTTCTGGATGTTGTTGATGTTTGGCTTTCACTTTGCATGGTAGAGTTTTAACTTGCACTTGTAGATGTAGCGACGAACTGTGTTAACTGACAATGGTTTTCTGAAGTGTTGCTGAGCCCACGCGGTAAGATCCTTTACACAATGACATCAGTTTTTAATGCAGTGCCGCCTGAGGGATCGAAGGTCACATGTTTCCAATTAGGTGTTCTTTGAGCATTCATCAACTTTCCCAGTCTTTTGTTGCCCCGTCCCAACGTTTTTGAAATGTGTTGCAATCCATTTCAAAATAAGCAAATATTTGCACAAAAACAAAAAAGTCTATCAGGTTGAACATTATCTCCAAGCGACAAACGGAAGTCAGCTTGGGACTCTGGCGAGGGTGGTCGCATCTCCTCCTCCCCTTCTCCCTCTGTGCTTCTCTATCTCTGATCCAACCTTCAAAAGTCCCAATTTCACCAGACTGTGAATTCATCACACTATATTGGATTAACCTTGGAATAAGCGAAGTGCGCAACGCATCTGCGCATGCGTGGGTCAAACGGGGGCAAAAATCCCAACTACCACACTCACACCGCTCCCACTGAATTTCATATACAGTAACGTTAGCGGACTGTAAAAGTTAAGGCTTACAGGGATTGTTTCAAAGGCTTTAAGCCTTAAGCGACACATACAATAATGACAGGTGCGCATTGTGCTGTTTTCAAATGCTCGAACGGAATTTACAGGCTTGAAAGTTGGCTGAAAACACATGATTGCAAAGCTCCACTGAGTCCACACAAAGACGGAAAGAAGAACAAATGTGGTCATAAACCTCCGATCATTCTACACAATTTCGCCACAGAAAAGAAAGATCCAGACAGACGTAAAAGACGGACTAAAATTATAAGTTTCTTGCACACACTTTTTTTAAATTGTAAGTTTCTTGCACACATTTATTTTGTCAATATCCAAAATTGACATGTTCTATGAACAAACTGCATGCATGCACATATCATTGTATGTCTGTCAACTTATCAAAACAAACGTGACACCAAAGAGGTTATATGTGAGACTCACCGTCATTGTAGTCATTATGAAGCCAGCAGTGTAGCGATTTCTCATCCCTGCTTAGCAAATATTCTGCAATATTCACAGTTTAAGACTCTGGACTTCGTCTAACCATCCGTCAGTTGCCTTCAAGGGGTCAGAAATTTGTTTGTCTCCAATTATCAACAAGGACTGGTCATTTTCGACAGCGGCTCTCTCTTCCTCCTTTGTCGGCTCTTCTGTAACAATGCAGCACACGCAAGCGCAGCCAGCTCTTCTTTCCACTTCTGTCCACTGCCGTACATAGTCCTGGTTGTAACAGGCAATCCGTGGAGCTTACAAAAATGCTTTAAATCGTCAACTTTCCAGCAGTTGAAATGATCCAAATCACAGCACTCCTTGCTCCTTTCTGCCGCCATAGCTTGTGGGTTGGTAGTCAAAAAATTTAGCCTACCCATAATGCACTGCGCAGCCTGAGATGCGCACTCCGCTTATTGATCAGCTGGTCTCTGAATGCTATTGATGCCATTTTTTCAACAAGGAAATCAGGACTGGTGGATCCTGCCTGCCCAGATGGAACCTTTCCTGCAGGCTATGTTCTTGATGCCTTATGGTTAGGGTTATTTTTATTTGGTTTTATAGTAGGAGGGCTGGTGCTCATTAGTTTATGTGCTGCCTTGACCTACCAGAGAATTGGCAAGACAGCTGCTACCTGTCCGTCATGATTAAGGAAGTGGGCAAAGCGGTACAATGTCAAACTGCGTTAACCCTTGAACTCAGACACAAGTTGGTAAACATCTCAGAGCAACTGTCCAGCATGCAAAGGAAGGTATCGGAGACCAGGGAATACTCATAAATTGGATTTGGTTGGTCAAAGGAGCCGTAAATGGAATTTCTGTGCTTCTCTGCTTAAGCTTAATCATGGCAGTCTTATCAACTACCGACGGTTAAAATACCCCACTGTTTTTCCTCCAGAAGGATCTCTACAGCCTTAGTGAACCATTCGGCTCCCCCTCTTATCTTTCTGTCCTCCCTTACAGATGTTGTCAAGGCAACTCCAGACATTATGTGCACATGGACAGAAACTAATATAAACTCATCTGCACACTCACGCATGATGCACACCTCCCCTACCAAGATTTCTACCACGCCAACCCCTTTGTGTCTCTGACCCTACCCCCCAGGCTTCTGCTCTGCTGCTCCTTTCCCCCCACCGGGAGGCAGTGTGGCTCAGCTGCTGTAGCTTTCTGTTTTCCCCCAGGCTCCCCCACACTCATACTGCCTCAATTCAGATGACAGACTGTCTTAAAGTTTAGCGTACATAAACAATCAAATGTATATGTGCAGTGTTTTAAATCTGACGTGTGCCATTACTACGCTCAACTAGTAATAATGGTGGATTAATTGTTGTATTTTTTTGTATGAGGTAATTGGGTGATTGCTCTTTTAGGAATCAATAAAATTGTTTTAATCTTGAACTGTGTTAACTGACAATGGTTTTCTGAGGTGTTCCTGAACCCACACGGTAAGATCCTTTACACAATGAAGTCGGTTTTTAATGAGGGATCGAAGGTCACAGGCATTCAATGTTGGTTTTTGGCCTTGCCGTTTATGTGTAGCAAGTTCTCCAGATTCTCTGAATCTTCTGATTATATTATGTACTGTAGATGATGGAATCCCTAAATTCCTTGCAATTGAACATTGAGAAACATTGTTCTTAAACTGTTGGACTATTTTTTTCATGCCGTTGTTCACAAAGTGCTGATCCTCGCCCCATCTTTGCTTGTGAACAGTTGAGACTTTTGGGGATGCTCCTTTTAAACCAAATCATGACACTCACCTGTTTCCAATTAATCTGCTCACCTGTGGAACGTTCCAAACAGGTGTTCTTTGAGCATTCATCAACTTTCCCAGTCTTTTGTTGACTTGTCCCAGCTTTTTTAAAACGTGTTGCAGGCATCCATTTCAAAATTAGCAAATACTTGCACAAAAACAATAAAGTTTATCAGTTTGAACATTAAATATCTTGTCTTTGTGGTGTATTCAATTGAATAAAGGTTGAAGAGGATTTGAAAATCATTGTATTCTGTTTTTATTTACATTTTACACAACGTCCCAACTTCATTGGAATTGGGGTTGTACATTAAAGACACATTTGTCTTGCATAATGAAAGACATTCAACAGTTGACTTCCATGCCCAGTCTACTCGGGAAAAAAACAGAGTTTATTCTGCTTTAAGAGTTCATGGACAGTTTGTCTGTCAGCAGGAAATTATGAGCAAGCAGGTTCCTGGAAATGTTAGTCAAGAAATCTGACCTCAAACGTTTGACTGTAAGATCATCCATGGAGAAGACGGTCTCTTTGTCTGTCTGCGTGTCTCCAGACTAATAACTGTGCAGACGCTGCACTGGTTTCATTCTTATTCTGATTTCCAGTGTAATTTCTGAAACACTTATGATAACCTGCCTGTCCCGCCCATTTTAACATGTTCTGCATTTCACTTCCTGTTTTATTCTAGTAGTTGTCTCTGTGTTGATTTCAGGTCACTTCAGTTGTATTTAATCCAGTACCTTGTGTCCCTCAGTGCACCTCATGTCTCTTTGTGGCCTCCTCACCTTCAGATCTACATATTTGTGATTCATCGTTACCTCCTCAGGGGGTTTGTACCTGATGACCCTTGTGGATTTGTTTGCCCGGATTGATGACTAAACTGTACGTTGATCTAATCACCTGACTTTTGCTTCTGTCTGACAGACACGTTTACTTTGCTTACTGATCTTGTTACAGTTAGGGGTTGTGGCTGCTAACTGGAACCAGGACTAAGGCGGACAAAGTAGAACCCCAGGATGCAGTTCAGCTCAGACAGAGAGGGTGGCGTTAAAGCACAGTTTTACTAAACACAAATGAGAATAAACAGTCAAGGGTGGAGACAAAACTGGTGGAGGAAATCCTTTTCAGAAACTGGTGCAGCCACACTGAAGGATCATCATACCAGAGTTGTGATGCTACGGAGTCTTCTTCTTCAGACGGGAGAGTTTCCAAACACAGACAAAAATAACCAAGGAGTCTCTCTTCTTCAAAGACGGTGAGCTCAACGCGAACAGAGTTCCTTCCTTCAAGGCAGGTGAGTGTCAATACCAACAGAGTTCAAACTTAGAAGTGTTCAAGGGAGGCAAGTGTCAACACAAACAGAATTAAACTTGAATTTTCTTCTTCATCAAAGGAGTGCAAACTGAGAAGTCAACTCAGGAATCTTCTTTATCAAAACTGACAAACTGCAGAAGCTGCTACAACAAAAGAATGTCCTTTTTCTCTTAGGAGTGGAATACAAACTCAAAGACAAGATTTAACCAAAGTCTTTTCTTCTTAACCTAAAGTTCAAACCAAGAGAACAGAGTTAACTCAGAAAATCTTTTCTTCTTAGTAATGAGTTCCACTCCAGAGTGCAAAACCAAAATCATACTCACTACCAAAACTGGCAAACAGGAAACACCCTGGAAATGAAGCTGTCACACTATTAGACACCATAAACATACATTCAAACATGCATAAATGCAGTGAACCCACAACTAAGGCCAAACAGGAGTCACTATATACAGCCAGCCTTGTGCACTTAATTAGAGACTGATGATGTGTAGGGACTTTAAGAGAACACCAGAGGGCAGTAAACATTCAGACGTTACCTGAAACTGAAGATAATAAGAGGGAACACCAGATGGCAGCAGATAGCCAGACATTGCTAGAAACTGAAGGAAATAGACAAATGCAGAGACTACAAGTTGACAAGATAAAGATGAAAAGACAAGATGTGATAACCTAATGTGGCCGGGACAGCGGTGGGATGGAACCCCAGACAGCTCACACTGAAGACCATTCCTCTACCAGGTCAGCCAAAGGGGAATTCCCCATTAGCCAAGCTAGCGGGAACGTCTTTTCAATCAGGACCCAGGACCTTCATCCTGCTACACTAACAAGGAGACAAGAGCTGAAAGAAGATATGAGTAGATACTCTGGGATTAACTGTGAGGACATAACATAAAGAGATGAGTGCAGAAATAAGATAAGAGTGGATAGGAGCTGGGGACAGATGTGAGAAACATAGAGGAGACAAGAGACTAAAACCCCAACACTGACAGAACTACAACAGATCTGCTGTTTTGTTTTGATGGCAGCCTGTTAATGAGTTTTGATTGACAGAACTTTGGATTCACTTTGTTGGTTGTTCTCTACACTGGGGTCATCAGTTACATCCAGATCCATTACAACAAGTAGGAGCCATGTTTGACCCCACAGAGAATGAACAGGGGAGTCCTGCTCTCTAGCACCAAGGCCAAGAGCTGGAAGAGGAAAAACAACAACTCTGTGGAGTTTATCATATCCTGCATGATCTCTGCACTCAGGGCCGAGAGCTGATGGAGCAAGTGAGACTGCTTGAAGGTCAGTAGATATCTCAGCAGGCAACAGCAGTTATTATCATTATTGCTTAGTATTATTATCATTATTAAATATTATTATTAAAGCAAGTGGTTAATGCACTTGGTTTCAGTGTGGAAGGTTCCTGGTTCAAATTCCACCCCTGCCACATTTCTCCATGTAATGAAGAGTTGCGTCAGTAAGGGCATCCGGCGTAAAACTTGTGCAGATCCACCTCAGATTTGCTCTGGCGACCCCGAGTGCACACAAGGGAGCAGCTGAAGGAACTTACTTACATTAACTATTATTATTATTACATATTATCAGTGGTGGGCACAGATAACCAAAAAATTAACTTTGATAACATTTAATCAGATAACTGAAAAGTTATCTTTGATAAAGATAAAAAATAACTGGTAAATTCCAGTATTGTCTCCGGTACACTTACAACTACAAACAAGCTGATTTTGAGTTTTAACACCACAATCACTTTTGGAAGCATCAAAAGCAACAACAGACCCAAACAATGAGTCAGCACTTCTGTCTTTGAGCGTCCTGCCCCCTGCTGGAAGCTCCTGTTTACTACATCACTTCCAGCACAGAAGCAACTGAAAGGAGCCTCAAAGCTCAACTCTCTACTCAATCACAGCGCTGCCATCAGGCGGAGGTCTTGGAAAATAAAGCAGTGCTGAGTTATGGTTTAGTGAATAAATAAAATGAATACTGATAGAATAACTCCATTAATGTCAATTCTGTCATTTGTGCAAAGTTAAAATATATATCTTTTAATGTTGAATAATGCACTAATTCTGAAGTTTTGTAACAAACACAGACAGATGGCATTCTGGGTAAAATGTGCCTCTGCTACACTGATTGGTTGATTCATTCTATGTAAACAACAAAACGTAAATGTGTCGTGTGTTGGTGTTTACAGATAAATGTGCTTTTGTAAAATATGCCATTTTTTATTTGTAAAAAAAGGCATTTTCAAAAAAAAAAAAGGCCAAGTTATAATTAAATAATCGTCTGATATAACCGGTGTCAAAATAAATAGAACACTGCCATTCGCCCTATTGACATATCCCATAATCCCTTGCGCGCCAGAGACTTGCTGCAGTCAAACAACATAGAGAATCCACATGATGACAATTGTAAATTAACATTATACAACAAAAATGTATTTTTTTATGCTTTTTGACACATTAATAAGAGACTGCTGCATGAGCGCCTTGGGGCAACTGTTTGTTGTGATTTGGCGCTATATAAGAAAAAAGTTGATTGATTGATTGATTGATACCCTGAAAACTTGCTAAAACAATTATAACAAATAATCCGTGTCTGCTACGTTTAATTTGCATGGAATTTAATAAACGCAAACTGAATTTCAGACATATTATATATATTAGTCTGGAACAAACAGGACAAACAGTGTTGTAAAGAATAATAATCAAGATGTTAAAGAGCAAACTTCACTTTCCCCCAGAACGACATGATCAGGAAGCAATTGTAGTTCACAGCAGCTCCCACTGAAAATAACGGAGAGACAGACTGTGATTCTCACATGTTTACATAAAATAAACACAATAACAACATCTATAAACCCAGAGAATATATTCACGAGAGTTTTAGGCACAATATAAAAATAGTTTTATGTTGCGATGTTAATGGTGTTGTCCGTGTGCAGCGGTTAAAGTGCAGTTTTTGTAAATTAAGTTTGAAAAAAAGCTTCTGTTTACGTTTTGCTTCTGGAAACATGAGTCCGACGTGTGGTTTGAAAATATCAGCCCAGCTTCAGTTTGAATACTGCCATGAACACTGCTGGCCAGTAAATGGCAGTAGAGACCTTGAAAACTTGCAAACACAAAATTCCAGATAATCTCTGTTGCTACTTGCTACGTTTAAGATGCGTGGAATTTAATAAAAGCAAACAAACACAATAACAACATCTATAAATCCAGAGAATATATTCACAAGAGTTTTAGGCACGAGAGATTAAATGCTGTTGTCCTGATCAGAGTGCCTGAAATGCATTTCTCCTGTTGTGGACATACTGAGATTACCCTATCCCATAATGCACCAGGACACAGCATGCCCCACACTAAAACCTTAAAAATTAGCACATTACTTTAAAACTAAAACATATATCTGATATTTTCACTTTCTAAAACTTCAGACGTGACGTTAATTTAAATAACTTGTCCGAAATTAGTTTGGTTAAATTTTGAACCATAAGTTAAAAATGTATGCCTCTGGATGACTTGATATTGGCCGCATATCAGTATGGGGTTAAAAAATGAGTTATTCTTTTTTTTTTTTGGTGACCAGTTCTCCATTTCCTGCAGAGGATAGAGTGGTTTCTCCTAGAAGCAGCTCTCCTCTGTTTGCAGAGAGTAAAACTACACATCTGTTCACTTTTGTTTACGACGTTAATGGTCTAAAAGTTATCGGACAAAAATTTATCGGAAGATAGCCTTAAGAGTGTGCATATCATGAATGCTTGGTATTGTTGGATTTGTGAGAATCTACTGAATCTACTGGTACCTTGTTTCCCATTTAACAATAAGAAATATACTCAAAACCTGGATTAATCTTTTTAGTCACATAGCACTACTATTATTCTGAACACTACTGCAATTAGTCTGATAATGGTTTTAAAAGTTATCTGAAAAGATAATCTGATGAAGAAAAGTTTATCTTCGATAATTATCGGTTATCGGATGATCGGAACTGTGCCCACCACTGCATATTATTGTTATAAGCGCTGCTGAAGTGCGCACATTAATCTTAGAAACATGCCGTGTAGACATCAAGTCTGCAGCTGGGTGACACGTGGGCGAGTCCTTGACCTTCTCCAGTCACTGGGGTCCTCAACACTGAGTCACCTGTTTGCTGGATCGTGTCCAGAAAACACACCACATGGACATAATCTCAAAGCTGTCGCGCCCTCACAATACAAATGATCCTCATCAACCTAGTCTTAGTAACCGTTTGACACAAAGTCACTCCAGTGGTACCCAAGGATCCTCCAGAGAGACCTGGTACCAAAGACATCAATCATCACCTGAAGTCACCCAGTAAGACAGGAAGCAGTGTAGCATGTTGTAACATAACACTGTTAATGTTCTGGTTTCACCTTTCAGACTTAATACAAATTAATTTTTTTTTCTCAAACTAACGTGGGTTTGAGTGCATGGTGTAGAACTGTGAGATATGAGGCTCAGTCAGTTGACTGTTCAGTCAGTAACCCTGAATCAGAGCCTCCTTGAGCCAGTGACGGCCTCTTAAAACCTAAATAAATTCATTAACAAACATCTGCTCCCCCCATGTTTGAGATTTTGTGTCTTCAGGGTTAGCAAGGAATTAGATAACAGATGAGAGTTGCAGAAGGCAGCCGGTCTTGTGCCAATTACCAATGCGGATCTGGCTGTATCCGCTGTGGCGACGCCGAACAAACACCAGGAGCAGCCGAATGAACAACAACAACAACATGAGAGTTGCAGAAGATTGGGTTCCAACCTGCAGAACATGCCGGTCAAAGGGCTGTAGGAGGTCAGTCTTGGCGATGAGGACGCCCTCCTGGCTGATGTGGTAAAGCTGATTGCTCGCCGATGGAGGGTGGAGGAAGTAACGTATTTGTGGATTGATGCCCTGCATGTGATCACATGAGCGTTTTTGTTATCCAGTAGCTCAGATAGGTGGAGGCAGATGTGAACGTAGTCTTACGTCTGTGAAATCCTGATCTGTGGCCTGGATCAGCAGCACTTCGTTTCCGTAGGTGGACACAATGGTGGCAGGGCTGGAACTCTGGATGATGAAGCCCTTGTACGTGGTCCTGTTGAAGATGGGTGGGAAGCGGTTCTCACTGAGCACTCGCACCAGTACCATGGCCACGCTGTACTTCATGGGATCATCGATCTGAGACACCTGTGAGTCGCACAAAGACACCATTTGGATTCTGGCAAGTGGACTGGAGTGGAGGTTCAGCATACATCAAACTTACCATAACACTCAGTCTGAACGAGGACATCAGGTGTCTCCTGTCCACACGCCGAGTTAACGTGATTTCTCCTGTTTGGTAGTCAATCACAAAGCGGCCACCATCAGCACCTGTCAAACAAACTTGGTCCGTTAGCTTGTCCTGGTCCTAGACATCACACAACAATTCAAAGTAATCCGTCATGCAGAACCCAAACATCTGGCTCATGTTTCATGACAGTATGGAAAGGGTTTCAGCAGCAGTACCACCTGGTGTAGGACTCCTCTCACCCTCCCTCAGGGGCAGGACAAATGCCATGAAGAGTGTTCTGACTTAGAGTAATTAGTCTTATACCCAGAGAAATGTTGAAAGTAACTAATTATTTCAAGAGCTTTGGTAACAGAAGTCTTGATTACTAAGAAACAGTAGGACATCATCACAATACAATGAAATATTATGGTATATAGGACCAGTGTCTATGCCCGACACGAACGGATCCTTCCTAAAAATATTAGCCAAGAGCTCATGAGGGCAAATAGAAGAGAAGAGATTGGACAGCCCTGCATGCAGCCGTGCCTCACAGTGAAAGTTGGGGACCTCAAACCATTTGTGTTAACTGAGGCATAGAGAAGAGCATCCACTTAATGAAGTTGTCACCCAAACTGAATTCAGAAAGGACCTCCAGTTGATAAGTCCACTCACTTCTGTCAAAAGCCTTCTCTGCATCCAAAGAGATCACCAGAGATTTGATCCTGGACTTTAAACATGGCTGTATGAGGTCTACAAGTGTTACCTCCACTTATGAAGCCAGCCTGGTCTACAGAGATGATATCAGGGAGATGATACGCCATCAAGTCTCCTAGCAAATACTTAAGGTAGTAATTTTCGGCCTACATTGAGCAGGGCAGTCAATCTGTAAGAAGCACAGCCCTGCACAGTTTTACCTTTCTTCTGAATTAAGGAGATGTTTGTGTCCATCATCCTGTTGGAGTTAAAGCAGCAGGATGACCTGCAGATCCCAAAGACTTTTATAAAATTCGGCTGTCTGGCCCCGGGGCCTTGTTTTGTAAAGTATTAATAACCTGTAGCTTCCTCACGTTTATTCAGCAGGTCTCTTTGCACAAGTTGGAAGAGTCAAAAGGAATTTAGGCATCAACAAGTCAGAATGACAGTTGAGCTTAGAGTCATACAAACATTCACAGAATTCCACAAATGAATTGTTAAAATCTTTGTTGTTAGTTTGTTTTACCGAGTTTATCCTTCCTGTCTGGGAAAGCCTAAGTGCCAGATTTAACTTTCACTAAATTTACTAGATATTTGCTCGACTTATTTCCAAATTCATACATTTTACAATCAGACAGAAAAAGCTCTTTGAGCCTCTTTAGATAAATGAGTTTCTAAGTCAGCCACAGTGGCATCAATTTGATCTTCTGAGGGATTAACGTTAAAATCACTCTGGGGTTTAGTTTTCTCTGAGCAGGTTGGGGGATACGCCAGAGACATTGTTCTTCAAGGTTTTTTTTTGTTTGTTTATTTCTTTTTTTACTTTAGGAATAAACTTCAAGCAGACCAGTCTCAGTGGGGTGACCATCTGCTTTGGTCAAACTATCAATACCAAATTACAAACAAAACAAATCAAATCACAACAAAGCATTGTCAAAGATCAAAAGACAGAGATGACAACACTAAACAAACATAAACCATACTTACTGACTCTAGTAACAACCCACCACCTGCACAAACAATCACATGGAAGACCATGGACCTGCAAGGTGGAACTCAACTGGAATCATCAGTCATTTGACAGTTCTGTTTATCAGAAAATCCACCAGAGTTCTCAACATGTCTACAGCAGGCCCCAGGCCTCTGCAGTCTCCCTGCTTCTCTCACAGTCCAATGAAGGTATGACCCATCCACATGATCAGCAAATCCATACCAGGTATGGAGTCTCACTTACATTGTGAGCTCAGCATCAGCTTTGACATTCTGTTCATGTGGTATGTTTCTCTGGACATGATCCAGCATGCAGATGCCTTTGTGTCAAGGGTCCCAGCAGCTGGAGAAAGGCAAGGACATGCCCATATTTCACCTGCAGCAGATTGGTGGTTACTTTGGAGTGGATGGTTACCATCCAGGACTCTGTGGTTCTGTGGTGTGGTGGATGCACTGAAGGCAAGGTACCAGTGCATGATCCCATACTTGGTTTAACTTGACTTTCATTGAGGTTAGGGTTATGTTAAAGTTATGGTGAATTTGTTGTCATGGTAATCCCTCAGTGGTGAGGAAGAATGTAACTCAGCCACATGGGGTGTGCAGCCAGTACATTCTGAGTGCCGGTCCCAAGCCCGGATAAATGAGGAGGGTTGCGTCAGGAAGGGCATCCGGCGTAAAACAAGCCAACCGAACTATGCAGACTCAGAATCGAATTCCCATACCGGATCGATCGCAGCCCGGGTTAACAACGTCCGCCACCGGTGCTATTGCCCAACAGGGTGCCGGTGGAAATTGGGCTACTGCTGGGCGAAGACAACGAAGAGGAGGAGGAAAACGTTGCCACGAACAGTGGGAGAAGAAGAAAACTAGAAGGGTGGAAATGAGAGTGGGGACTTTGAATGTTGGTAGTATGACTGGTAAAGGGAGAGAGCTGGTTGATATGATGGAGAGGAGAAAGGTAGACATTGTGTGTGCAAGAGACCAAGTGGAAGGGAAGTAAGAGCAGGAGCATCGGCGGTGGGTACAAGTTGTTGTACCATGGTGAGGACAGGAAGAGAAATGGTGTTGGGGTCATTTTAAAGGAAGAGTATGGTAAAAGTGTGTTGGAGGTTAAGCGAGTGTCTGACAGGGTGATGAGTGTGAAGTTGGAAATTGAAGGGGTGATGATGAATATCATCAGTGCATATGCCCCACAGGTTGGTTGTGAGATGAAGGAGAAAGAAGATTTCTGGAGTGTGTTAGATGAGGTGGTGGAGAGTGTGCCCAAGCATGAAAGAGTGGTGATAGGAGCAGACTTCAATGGGCATGTTGGTGAAGGGAACAGAGGTGATGAGGAAGTAATTTTGCAAAAAGGATGGAAATGGCTGTGGTGAATACCTACTTTAAGAAAAGGGAGGAGCACAGGGTAACATATAAGAGTGGAGGAAGGTGCACACAGGTGGACTACATTCTTTATAGGAGATGCAAGCTAAAAGAAATCACAGACTGTAAGGTAGAAGCAGGAGAAAGTGTCACTAGACAGCACAGGATGGTTGTTTGTAGGATGACTTTAGAGATAAAGAAGAAGAAGAGAGTGAGAGCTCAACAAAGGATCAGATGGTGGAAGCTGAAGGAGGAAGACTGTTGTGTGAAATTTAGCGAGCAGGTGAGAGAAGCACTGGTTGGAGGGGAAGCAATTTTGGACAAATGGAAAAGTACTGCAGATGTGGTGAGGGAGACAACTAGGACAGGACAGTACTGGGTATGACATCTGGACAGTGGAAGGAAGACAAGGAGACTTGGTGATGGAATGAAGAGGTCCAGGAAAGCATAAGGAGAAAGAGGTTGGCGAAAAAGTTTTGGGATAGTCGGAGAGATGAAGAAAGTAGACAGGAGTACAAGGAGATGCGGCTTAAGGGGAAAAGAGAAGTGGCAAAAGCAAAGGAAAAGGCATATTGCGAGCTGTACAAGAAGTTGAATAGTAAGGAAGGAGAAAAGGACTTGTACCGATTGGCCAGACAAATGGACAGAGCTGGAAAGGATTTGCAGCAGGTTAGGGTGGTAAAAGATGCACATGGTAATGTGCTGACAAGTGAGGAGTGTGTGCTGAGAAGGTGGAGGGAATATTTTGCAGAGTTGATGAATAAAGAAAATGAGCGAGAGAAAAGGCTGGATGATGTGGTGAGAGTAAATCAGGAAGTACAAGAGATTAGCAAGGAAGAAGTGAGGGCTGCTATGAAGAGGATGAAGAGTGGAAAGGCAGTCGGTCCAGATGACATTCCAGTTGAGGCATGGAAATGTCTAGGAGAGATGGCAGTAGAGTTTCTAACCAGATTGTTTAATAAAATCTTGGAAAGTGAGAGCAAGCCTGAGGAGTGGAGACGAAGTGTGCTGGTTCCTATTTTCAAGAACAAGGGTGATGTGCAGAGCTGCAGTAACTACAGAGGCATAAAGCTGATCAGCCACAGCATGAAGTTATGGGAAAGAGTAGTAGAAGCTAGGCTTAGAAAACAGGTGAAGATCTGTGAGCAGCAATATGGTTTCATGCCAAGAAAGAGCACTACAGATGCAATGTTTGCTCTGAGAATACTGTTGGAAAAGTACAGAGAAGGACAGAAAGAGTTACATTGTGTGTTTGTGGACTTAGAAAAAGCTTATGATAGGGTGCCAAGAGAAGAGTTGTGGTATTGTATGAGGAAGTCTGGAGTGGCAGAGAAGTATGTTAGGGTAGTGCAGGACATGTACAAGAATAGTGTGACAGCGGTGAGATGCGCAGTCGGAATGACAGACTCATTCAAGGTGGAGGTGGGATTACACCAAGGATCAGCTCTGAGTCCTTTCTTGTTTGCAGTGGTGATGGACAGGTTGACGGATGAGATCAGACAGGAGTCCCCATGGACTATGATGTTTGCAGATGACATTGTGATCTGTAGCGAGAGTAGAGAGCAAGTTGAGTCTAGTCTGGAGAAGTGGAGATATGCTTTGGAGAGAAGGGGAATGAAAGTCAGTAGAAGCAAGACTGAGTACATGTGTGTGAATGAGAGGGAGCCCAGTGGAATAGTGCAGTTACAAGGAGTAGAAGTGGTGAAAGTAGATGAGTTTAAATATTTGGGGTCAACTGTTCAAAGTAATGGAGAGTGTGGTAGAGAGGTGAAGAAGAGAGTGCAGGCAGGGTGGAGTGGGTGGAGAAAGGTGGCAGGAGTGATTTGTGACCGAAGAATATCAGCAAGGGTGAAGGGGAAAGTTTACAAAACAGTAGTGAGACCAGCTATGTTGTATGGTTTAGAGACAGTGGCACTAACAAAAAGACAGGAGGCAGAGCTGGAGGTGGCAGAGCTGAAGATGTTGAGATTCTCTTTGGGAGTGACAAGAATGGACAAGATTAGGAATGAACATATCAGAGGGACAGCTCAGGTGGGACGGTTTGGAGACAAAGTCAGAGAGGCGAGATTGAGATGGTTTGGACATGTGCAGAGGAGGGACCCAGTGTATATAGGGAGAAGGATGCTGAGGATGGAGCCACCAGGCAGGAGGAGAAGAGGGAGACCAAAGAGGAGGTTCATGGAGGTGCTGAGAGAGGACATACAGGTGGTTGGAGTGACAGAGGAAGATACAGAGGACAGGGTGAGATGGAAACGATTGATCTGCTGTGGCGACCCCTAACGGGAACAGCCGAAAGACAAAGAAGAAGGTGAGGAAGAATGTCTCTTGATTGAATCCCAGACAGGATGGATGGATGCGGAGGTGAGGTCGATCTAGAGATGTATGTGTGCAGGTTTGTTTAACGTGGGAATGTCATTGCCTGCTGACAAACACATGGTCCTTGACAGATCATTATTCTGTTCTGATAGCTAGCAAATTCCAGACAATCAGTGTCTGAGGACCTACTCAGCTTCATCCACCTTCACAGCTGTTGGGTTGCAAGCCATCACCTCCTCCACCTGATCCACCATTGAAGACCATGAGAAGTCTCATGTTCAGGATTCCTCGTGGACCTTCATGGTTACCACAGTGGCCACGGGGCACACACCTTCCCCACCGTATCCCTACTGATCCATTATGCAGATGTCACGACGTGGATGAGGGATTGGATTTTGGCACCCGGGTGAATTAGGGCTTGTGTTCAGGTTTATGTTCAATTTAAGGACTACAATAAAGTTAGGTCTTAGTTTGTGGTTGGATTACCCTTCCTGGGGTAATGATGAGGAGTTTAGCAGGCGGACATTGTTAAATAGGTGGCTGGCACAATTTTATAGACAGCAAGGCTTTAGCTTTATTGATAACTGGCCTTCATTCTGGGGTCGCCGTGGCTTACTGAAGCTGGACAGTCTCCACCCTACTGGGGAAGGCACCGCCATCATGTCTGCGAACACAGATAGAGCGCTACAGGGAGGGTAACATTAGGAATTTACAGCAGGCCACAGAGCAAGTGATTAGAGACCCTGCAAGGCTTATGACAAATGTGGGTGTGGAATCCATTAGCTTAGTGGGGAAATTAGTGCAGAAAATCCACGATGGTGATAGTGCAGTTTATCTGCCAGGGAGGGAAATTCAACAGGTTGAGTCTGTGGCCTGCTTCCGAAGATGTGTCCATAAAAATCATAGAGGGATATGCTTTCCAAACTTAATACACATTACTACATTGGATGATGTTGAAATTGAGGATGGCCCAGTGGTTGTTCCAGCAATATCAAAGATTTCATGTCTGCTACCTACAGCTCATGTGGAATGTCTCAAACCTAAACCTACTTCTAGGCATCTTATATATGCTACACTGGAACCTCCCCTAAACCCAAACAGTCCAACTGTCAACCCCACTGAGGTCCTTAGTCTGGGTCTCATTAACATAAGATCACTATCCTCAAAATCATTGTTGGTTGATGATCGAATTATTGATCATCACTTAGATATGATTGGGTTATGTGAAACCTGGCTTAAACCTACAGCTGTCCTCCCCTTAAATGAGGCCTGCCCACCAGCATATACATTTAGTCATGTCCCACGTGATGCAAAACAAGGTGGGGGTGTTGCTCTTATTTATAAATCTAGGTTTAGCTTATTAGCTGTTGGGGGTCACAAATATAACTCGTATGAGCATCTGATTCTCCGCTTTGCTCAGGATATTACGCATTGCCAAGGTCAGAAGAATAAAAATCAGCTGTATTACTTTGTCATTGTATATAGGCCTCCTGGCCCATATTCTGAATCCTTAGATGAAGTTGGTGCAGTCACCTCTGTTAAAGATTTTGTATATATGTTATCACTGTTAAACATTTGTACCTTTGTCTTCTTTCTCATGAAAACGGTGTGTTTATGTTACGGGAAGAAACTTGTCTTGCGTCGTCCCCCCCACCCTTAGGACAAGTTTTATGATGTGGTGAGGGCTTCTCTAATAAAAGAGCGGGAGCGCAGGCCAGACTTTAGTGTAGCCTTGGTGTACAGCCTGACTGCACTCCACGCGAGATAAATTTGACTTTCTGTCTCACTGGTGTTTCTTGACTCTGTTTGTCTTATCAAGGTTTTAAGAATGTTTGGAGGCGAAAATACCCAACAACCTCTAACTTGTCAACTAGTGCAGATAACATTCTGATCATTGGTGACTTTAATGTTCATATAAATAAGCTTTCTGATCCCTTCTGCAAATCATTTATGGAAATTGTGGATGCATTAGGATTTCGGCAGTGCATTCAGGACTCGACGCACATTAGTGGAAATACCCTGGATTTGGTTCTCGCACGTGGTATTGCTGTCACAAATATTGACATCATGCCTCTTACATCAGTGGTCTCTGATCACTCACTTATTAAGCTGACAGTTTCGTTGCTGTGTTTTGTGGAACAACAACCTTATTTATCACTACGGCAATGCATCAACTCCTCAACTACAACTGAACTTGAAGCTAGACTGCCTGATGTCTTAGCTTTACATTTGGCAAATACCTAATCAGTAGACAGTCTTGTGGATAGTTTAAACTCAGTGCTCAAAACTACACTCAACATGATTGCACCACCTGTGTTAAAACCACACTCCCCCAAATCACAGTCACCTTGGTTCAGTGATTACCTGTGTGACCTCAAGCATAAGGTAAGAGGTCTAGAATGGAAATGGTGCCGTTCAAAATTAGAAGTATTCCACCTTGTGTGGCGTGATGCTATCTTAGACTATAAGCATGCATTACTGGCTACAAAGCGGATTTACTACTCTGATTTGATCAACAAAAACAAGCATAACTCAAAGTTCTTGTTCGACACGGTGGCAACACTTATTCATGGACAACCACCTGTAGTTCACTCTCCTTTAACAGCACAAGATTTCCTGGATTACTTTGAGAAGAAAATAGAAGACATTAGGTTAAACATATCCCAGCATGCCTTAACCCAGCCACGACACCCTGCTATTGAGGTGGACGCCATTACTGAGGTATTACCTAGATTTACAGAATTTGATAGTATCTCATTAGGCATGCTGACAAAACTCATTATGTCAACAAAAAGGACAACCTGTTTATTTGATCCTATACCAACAAAACTGTTTAAGGACCTGTGGTCCACTCTTGGGCCAGCTGTGCTGGAAATTATTAATCTTTCTTTAACTTCTGAATCTGTTCCTAAAGGTTTCAAATCTGCAGTGATTAAACCATTACTTAAGAAACCTAATCTTGACCCTAGTGTATTGAAAAACTATCGGCCAATATCAAATCTATCATTTTGCTCTAAAAGTCTGGAAAAAGTGGTTTCAAGACAGCTCGTAGACTATCTTACTGAGAATAATCTCTTTGAGCCACTGCAGTCTGCTTTTAGAAAATATCATTCCACAGAGACGGCTCTCACTAAAGTGGTGAATGATCTTCTGCTTGCAATGGATTTGAACACCACTACGGTTCTGTTGCTGTTAGATCTCAGCGCTGCATTTGATACTGCGGATCATCATATTCTACTTGATAGGCTGGAAAATCATTTTGGGATTACTTGGAGTGCCCTTGCATGGTTGACATCATACTTGACCGGTCGTTCTCACTGTGTTCTGTATAGTAACACTACCTCTAACCTTAGGCCCTCTGCTTTTCTCCCTTTATATAGCCCCCCTTGGGCACATATTGCGGTGCTTTGGGATTACCTTTCACTGCTATGCTGATGATACTCAGTTATACCTGCCGATAACTGCTGGTCATCTCATCCACATAAAATCCTTAGAAGATTGCCTTGCAGCAGTGAGAAGTTGGATGTCTAAAAACTTCCTACTTTTAAACTCTGATAAGACTGAAATGATGGTTCTTGGCCCAGTGAGACATCGGCATCAGTTTGACCAGTTAACGCTCAGCCTAGGCTCGTGTGTCATACATCAGATGGACAAAGTGAGGAACCTTGGGGTAATTTTTGATCCTACGTTGTCCTTTGAGCTCCACATTAGAAATATTACGAGGACTGCTTTCTTCCACCTGCGAAATATAGTGAAGATTCATCCCATCCTGTCTATGGCTGATGCTGAGACCTTGATCCATGCGTTTATCTTTTCTACATTGGACTACTACAATGTTTTATTTTGTGGTTTACTGCAAACTAGCATTAGGGGTCTCCAATTGGTTCAAATTGCTGCTGCCAGACTTTTGACACAGCAGAAAGTTCGACCACATTACACCCATTTTGGCATCTCTTCTGGCTTCCTGTCCCAGTGAGATCAGATTTTACAGTTCTGCTACTAGTCCAGGGGTGGCCAAGTTCGGTCCTCGAGAGCCACCTTCCTGACACTCTTAGTTGTCTCCCTGCTCCAACACACCTGAATCCAATGAAAGGCTCATTGTTGTATGGCTGGGGGGCCTGGCTGCCTTTTTGTTTCTGTCTTTTGTTTTTCCTTCCAGGTGGCTTGCATTTGGAACTGAGTGGCTGTGTTGCTGAGTTTATCAGGACCTCACCCTGATCACCTGAGGCTGATCACCTGCGGCTCATCAGGACTCACAGCTGTGGTGCATCTGCATGGATTGGAACATGGTGGCATTTAAGACTGGAGTGCACAGTGTGTATTTGCCAGAGACTCGACCTTGTGACCAGACGGGTGAGATCGTCGTCTCGGGAGCCATCTCATCATCAGTGGATGCAGAGAACGTCCAGGTTTGATGCACGGTCTGTGAAAGAGGAGGGGGTGAGGTCTCACGCTCGTCAGCACACTTCCTGAGGTACGTTAGATTTTGTGACTAACATTTATACAGTCAGTAAATGTGGTGTCCCTCACACCTTTTTATATTGAGCTGTATGTTAGTCATGTATCGGCTTCCACTGCAGTGGAGTTTTGTGAACTGGATGTTCCATGCCTGCAGGTTGGGAAGTTGATTAGTAATCAAGCCAGGAAGTGTTTGCTGTTTGTACACCTTTAAGTGTTCTCTCTGTGTGTAGAGTGTGGACTCACATAATGGTTCCTTCTTTCACAGACTCGGTTTGTTGCGGCCACCTGGGGGGTGTCGGCGGGGTCCTTGGGTCCGAACAGCTTCTGGCTCCGGACCGTTAGCGCTGCTGGGAGCGCACCACGCCAGACCGCACTTTGTTTTTTATGTATCACTGTTATGTATTAAATTCAGTTAGCCTTTGTACCGTGCTCTGCTTATTTCATACTGGGTCCTTCAAACGCTGGTCGGTTCTCCGAGCTGCGTCCGACACATAACACTCATTAAAAGTCTGCTAACGAGTCTTTCATTGGATTCAGGTGTGTTGGAGCAGGGAGACAACTAAGAGTGTCAGGAAGGTGGCTCTTGAGGACTGAACTTGGCCACCCCTGTACTAGTCTATAAAATTGTTCATGGACTGGCACCTCCCTACCTAGGTGACCTAATTCAACCTTACGTACCAGCCTGGGCTTTGCGTTTTCAGGATGCAGGACTACTTTGTGTCCCTAAGGTGAATAAGAAGTCTGCAGGTCACAGAGCTTTCTCTTATCGTGCCCCTGTTCTGTGGAATGATCTCCCTGCGTCAATAAAACAGTCAGATTCTGTGGAGACTTTCAAGTCCAGACTTAAGACACACTTATTTTCCCTTTCGTATAGCTAGTAGTATACTGGCATAGTATAGTTCTACATTTTCACTCTTTTAATTCATTTTATTAGCCTCAACTACCTAAATTCTGGGTCTTTTAGTGAAGCTCAGAGCTAGTGGCCGGCGATCACTTGGCCTTTCTGATGCTTGATTCTGTTTTTTTCTCTCTGTTTAAGGTGCAGCTCCATCCAGAGATGGATGTGGTATTTGTGCTGGAAACCCTCCTGTCCTGTGCACCAACAGCATTTCCTGTATATTCGTTTTTGAATTGTTCTGTAATTTATGTCTGTAGCATGACCCAAGCAGAGGGTCACCCCTTTGAGTCTGGTCTGTTTGAGGTTTCTTCCTCAGAGGGAGTTTTTTCTTACCACTGTTGCTCTGGGGATTGGTAAGGTTAGACCTTAGTTGTGTGAAGTGCCTTGAGGCAACTCTGTTGTGATTTGGCACTATATAAAATGAAAATAAATTGAAAATTGAAATCAATGTTAGGCTTAGGTTAAATAGAATTGGATGCTTATTCAGCCACCTAAAGACCCACAGTGGAGTGCTTTTTTTTATTTATTTAACTTAAGGACTCTGTTTTTGTTGCTCTTCTGTTTTTGTTTTCTGTTCGTCGGGAAATTCTTGTTAATTTTGTAAAAAACCTTGCAACTGTTAGAATGGTCTAAGCAGTGGGTCACCCCACTGAGTCTGGTCTGCATGAGGTTTTTTCTTCAATTTCTTTACCACTGTCACTTGTGTTCTTGCTCTATGGGTTGTAAGGTTAGACCTTATTTATGTGAAGCACCTTGAGGCCACGTTGTTACGATTCAGCACTGTATAAATAAAATAACTTGAACTGAATTGGCTGGGTTAATGTTCTCTCTCATTAGTCATTGATACTTTGTGTCTTGGAGGACTGAGCAGGTCCACTGGTCACATGTATCACTGCATCACTCCACAGTATTATGTTGAAATGCTATCACAGTCTTTGGAGGCTTCCTTCAGGACCTTCCTGAAATTCTCGGCCACACACGATATGTGTGACTACAGCAGGGATCTCCCCAGACAATGGAATACAGTGGTCCCTCGTTTATTGAGGGAGTTACGTTCTAAAAATAGCCCGCGATAGGTGAATTCCGTGAAGTAGCAGCGTTATTTTTTTACAATTATTATAGATGTTTTAAGGCTGTAAAACCCCTCACTACACACATTTTTTCACTTTTCTCTCCTGTGTAAACACTCTCAAAGTTCAAACCTTAGTAGAAAAATAAGACCAGTATTATAGAATGAAACCAAAGATCAAAACTTGTTTTCAGGCCCAAACATTTGTTTGAGCAATAAAAATAGAACGTTTTCCTATAAATAATTACGATGACTTTTAGAACTAACAAATTTAATTTTAACGATCAACCTACAAGGTTGGACACATAAGAAATTATTAATAGTGACTGACCAGTATTCCTCTGATCGCGCCTTCATCGTGGCACCACTCCGCAGCGTGTTTTTCCACCTCGGTGCAGGTGTCTTTTTCCGAGTGATATGGGTAGTTGTTGGCGCTCTTTTTTTCTTCTGAGCGAGAAGATTCTTATAAACAGACACACGCAGAACACAATGCACATGCTTTTTCTTCGCTGCTGGAGCGCTGCATCAAAACAGCGAGTGTAGTCTCTGGACCTGTTGCCAGATTTTGGCTGCAACTAAGCACAGCAGACAGTTAAAAAAAGAAGAAGCATGCAAAATTGCACTAAAAAAATCTGCGAAACAGCGAGACCGCGAAAGGTGAACCGCGATATAGCGAGGGACCACTGTAATAGCATTGTGCTGTTATACTCTCAATTCAGTTTATTTTATTTTTTTTTTATTAGTTTATTTAGTTTATATATCACCAAATCACAACAAAGTTGTCTCAAGGCACTTCACATAAGTAAGGTCTAACCTTACCAACCTTTAGAGCAAGTACACAGGCAACAGTGTTAAGAAAAACTTGTGATGATTTGGGGAAGAAACCTCAAGCAGACCAGACTCAGAGGGGTGACCCTCTGCTTAGACCATTCTAATAGTTACAGGTTTTACAAAACAGAACACAACACAATGAAAGAAGATGCATTTGATGGGAAGTCCAAGTAGGCGTCCAGTCACAGTCAGTGGTCATCCATCACGCCATTCAGTGGGCCTGTTCCATTACTAATAGAATGAATTTGTTGTGGTCAGGTCCTGTGGGCTGGTTTTTGGGACTTCATTCTAAGGCTTTTCCTCTCGTTGTCTGTGGGTGCGTGTGTGAGAGAATGTGGATGTGTGTGAGCACGCGTGTGTTTCCTGGTGCATGTGTGAGAGAATGTGGATACGTGCGTTTCCTGGTGCCTGGCTTTAGTAGGTGCGAGTGTGCATGGGTCTGCCGTCCCTCTGTTTGTACCCCTTTCTCTGTGTGTGCTGGTGTAGGTGTGATGAACGCGCGTCCCGTCTGTGTGGTGGAGGCATGAGTAAATGTGTGTGTATATGTTGCGCCGCTCCTCCGGGAGCCCCTCCTTCTTTGTCTCTGCATGTGTGCAAGTGAGTGGTGAGACTCCTGCCCTGCCGTCTCCTTTTCTCCCACTGTTTATGGTTGCCATGTGTGTTTAAGTCTTCTGGGGTTTTCATGTCTTATTTCTTCTTACAGTGACTGGATTTTGTTCTCTACCATGTTAGTTTATTCATGTTCAGGTTTTATTTTCCCAGACTGTTTGTGTAGATTGTTTTTTATGCACTCATTGGTTTCCTTCCACGTGCGCCCTTTGTTCCGGTCATTATTCTCAGCTGTATGTAATTTGGTTTTGGATTTATAAGCAACACCCTTGTGTGTGTTAGTTGCCGGTCATTTTAGATGTTTCATCCACAGGTTCTCCTCCACACATCCTGTGTCAGCTGTTAGTAAGTAATTCACACTGTCCTTTTTGACAGTTGATTGTAGTCATTTGTTTGTCACTTTGTTAGTCTTTTCAACCACTTGCAGTTTGACTTTCAGAAGAGTTTTGTTTTCATCCTGTCTGTCCTGTTTTTTCTAGTTTTTGGATGTGTTTTGGATTTGATGTTCACTATTATGCTGGAGTTCAATAAATAACTGTATATTTGCCATCATCTCTTGTGTCTTTTGGCTACCTGCATTTGGGGTCCAAAGCTGCCTTCTTTGGGGACTAAACCATGACAGAAATGACCGGCCAAAACATGGACCCCGCAGGTAACTTACCTGCCTTCCCTGTGTCCAGGAGGTTCTGTGAACAGTTCAATTTATGTTTTAATTCCTTCCAAGGAATTAAGAATAAGAAACAGAAAAAGAGATATGTCGTGACTGCTCAGACCGTTGTCAGTGCCCACCCATGGGCAGTAGCCATTTTTCCAGAGCTGTCAGCATCACAAAGTCTCTTGGAATGTACGACACCCCCGGAGTGGGCACGTGATCCTGTGACCTTTTTCAGTCATGGAGACAGGAACCCCGGGTGCCACTCTCCCATCAGGTTGGTGGCCACACCCCCCAGGACCCTCCAGAGGGTTTCATTAGGCACACGTTAGCAGCCCAGCCCACCTCCAAGCCACCTCCCATTGTGACTGCCTCTACTGCCTGCAACCCGGGCAAAACCCCACAGAAGAGGAGAAAGGGCCATGCCAAGACTGTGGGCTGGGAAGGTGAAGGTTGTAATATATTATATTATATATATAATATATAATATATCCTTGAATTTCCCTCTGGGATCAATAAAGTATCTATCTATCTATCTATATCTGTCAGGTCTGTGGCGGTAGCAGATCTTTTGGTGCCATCCGGGCCGCCTCTCATATCCGAAGATAACTGAGATGTTCGTCCAGAAGCCAAAGCCACCACACCGGCAGTCACTGACCTGTCAGGAGGTATCTCCTTTCCTTCCCTTCAGCCCCTGATTTCAGCTGCCCAGAACATTCTGTCAATGAATTTAGTGTCTTTACTCCATGATACAGCCACTTTGCGCAGACTTGTGGCCAAACTTCAGTCCCCCTCCATCATGCCAGATCAGGTCACCATAACTCTCTTTGTTTCCACACTCTGTGCAATTTGTGACACCCTTCAAGTGGCTACTCCCCCGACAGCTGCCCCTCAGCCCGGCTCATCGGGGTCTTGCCCCGGATCTATGTTGCTTCCTGCGCCCCTGACCAGTTCACAGTCAGCAACCACGAAGGATTCAGCCTCCCAGATGGTGTTGACCTCAGGGCCTGCACAAGAGAAGACCACAGGCAAACCGGGCGGCCACACAGCCGAAGCAGATCCTAGATCTCTATGTGATACTCCACCAGTGGCTGATGAGGACCACTCAGTGCTGCTCGGCCCTCCACTAGCAGCTGAAGAGGAGGCCACAGTGCCATTCAGTCCTCTGTCAGCAGCTGATGGGGTTGCCACAGTGCCACTCAGTGATCCTCAAGTGGTCAAAGTGGATCCCACAGCGCCGCTCGGCTCCCTGCCAGCGGTTGAAGTGGATCCCACAGGGCCACTTGGCCATCCGCCAGTGGCTGAAGAGAATCTCACGGTGGCATTCAGACCATGGTCAACAGATGAAACAGACTCTGAGGTGCCACCATACAACCTGTCCATGGCCTGGAGGGTTCTCAAGGCACCATCCTGGAATCCTTCATAGGCACAGTTGGTGAGCCCCTGCAGAACTCCGGGGTGGGTGGGGATCCTACTAACAACTGTAGTTGTTATTTCAGTGCAGCCGAGGTCCGACGCTGTGGTCCTGATGGCTCGACGGGGAACTCTGACCATCTATTGGGTTTTGAGCCTGCCTCTGCCGTGGGCCCAGGAGGGTCGCCTGGCTCCACAGTCATCTCTGCCGTGGGCCCGGGAGGGTCGCCCGGCTCCACAGTCATCTCTGCTGTGGGCCCGGGAGGGTCGCCCGGCTCCACAGTCGTCTCCGCCGTGGGCCCAGCAGGGTCGCCCGGCTCCACAGTTGCCTCCGCCGTGACCTTCAGCCAGCCGATGAGCCATCCTCCGTTTGCAGTGATAGAACCTTGCCGGCCGAGGACTCGGTCTCCTGCTTCGCCGTGGAACTTCAGCCGGCCCTCCCGGCCTCCAATGCTCCCAGCCGCCGAGTACTGGCTCCCGGCTTCTGCAGCGGTTGGCTTGTTGACCTTGGGGCTTCTCCTGTATTGGTCCAGTCAGGTTTACGGGCATTTACACACTGGTTGGAGGGCATTTCCTCCTTGTTTCCGGCCCCCGCCTCCCGCCCGGTGAGTGTGTTTTTGTGTTTGTGTTTTGCTTTGTGTTCTTTGTTTGGTTCTCCCATGGTTGTCCTTTGTCCCTGGTTTCTTTTGTTCTAGTCTGGTTGTTTGGGGGGGGGTGTTTTTTTGAGCTGTCAGGGGCCAGCTCTTGGTGGGGGGGGTTCTGTTGTGGTCAGGTCCTGTGGACTGGTTTTTGGGACTTCATTCTAAGGCTTTTCCTCTCATTGTCTGTGGGTGCGTGTGTGAGAGAATGTGGATGTGTGTGAGCATGCGTGTGTTTGCCGGTGCATGTGTGAGAGAATGTGGATGCATGCGTTTCCTGGTGCCTGGCTTTAGTAGGGGTGAGTGTGCATGAGTCTGCCGTCCCTCTGTTTGTACCCCTTTCTCTGTGTGTGCTGGTGTAGGTGTGATGAACGCACGTCTTGTCTGTGTGGAGGAGGTATGAGTAAATGTGTGTGTATATGTTGCGCCGCTCCTCTGGGAGCCCCTCCTTCTTTGTCTCTGCATGTGTGCAAGTGAGTGGTGAGACTCCTGCCCTGCCGTCTCCTTTTCTCCCACTGTTTACGGTTGCCATGGTGTTCAGCCAGTTGTGCGCAACACCTGTCATGTTCTGAGCTTTCTTATGTTTGTCTGTGATGTGGGTCGTTTGTTGGTTAAACTTTATCTTGTTGCTCCTGGTGTAGCTGCACTTGGTTCTCTGCCGAGTGGTATTTGACAGCTGTCATGCGAGGGGCCCCGCCCCCTCATGCATCTTGTGTTTAAGTCTTCCGGGGTTTTCATGTCTTATTTCTTCTACAGTGACTGGATTTTGTTCTCTACCACGTTAGTTTATTCATGTTCAGGTTTTATTTTCCAGACTGTTTGTGCAGATTGTTTTTTATGCACTCATTGGTTTCCTTCCACGTGCGCCCTTTGTTCCGGTCATTATTCTCAGCTGTATGTAATTTGGTTTTGGCTTTATAAGCCACGCCCTTGTGTGTGTTAGTTGCCGGTCATTTTGGATGTTTCATCCACAGGTTCTCCTCCACATGTCCTGTGTCAGCTGTTAGTAAGTAATTCACACTGTCCTTTTTGACAGTTGATTGTAGTCATTTGTTTGTCACTTTGTTAGTCTTTTCAACCACTTGCAGTTTGACTTTCAGAAGAGTTTTGTTTTCATCCTCACTGTCTTCCTTTTTGACAGTAGTCTTGATGTTGTGTGGGCCGCCAGAAGAGGAGGTACTGCTGGCCCACCACCAGTGGGCGCCCTGCCTGAAGTGCGGGCTTCAGGCAGGAGAGGGCGCTGCCGCCACGGACACAGCCGGGGGTGACAGCTGTCACTCATTATCTCTTGACAGATGTCACCCCTCTACTCTACATCATCTCACTCCATAAAGACCAGACGTCAATCTCCACCTCGTTGCCGAGATATCGTACTTCTTTGGAGGTAATATCCTCAGCCGTTTGTGTTGAAATATATCTGTATATTGTGAGTGTTTGCAGGAGTACCAGTTCCTTTTTCTGTGGAAGCTGAGTGAGTGCAGGACGGCACTCTTTTCCTCTGAGGAATCACTGCGGTACTCTACAGAATATTGAGTGAGAGGTGGAGGTGGCATTCCCACCGTTGTTGTTACAGGGTGTACACACACCCACACTTGACTGTCTCTGTTCTTCGCCAGCAGTACCAGATCCGACAGTCGGGGACGGTGATCACCTGGGACTTGGCGGCTCCAGTATTCACCAGGTTCGGTGGCGGCGGAAATCATGTGGTTCCGGCTTCTCTCAGGGACAGACGGTCTTCTATCCTCGAGCCTGTCCACACGTCACCTTTTTGGATTGACTGTAATCATATTCTGAGATTGTCTGTATGTTCGTTGTGTACCTTCACAACATTAAATTGTTATTTTTTGGCTCATCTATTGACCGTTCATTTGCGCCCCCTGTTGTGGGGTCCGTGTCACTACACTTTCACAACACTTGAGTTGCCTTATTATCCTTCAGTTTGCTTTTTGATCTCAGTCACACTGGGTTTGAGATTGGAGTCTGTCCTGTTTTTTATAGTTTATGGATGTCTTTGGATTTGATTGTTCACTATTATTCTGGAGTTCAATAAATAACTGTATATTTGCATCATCTTCTTGTGTCTTTTGGCTACCTGCATTTGGGGTCCAAACCTGCCTTCTTTGGGGACTAAACCATGACAGAATTTTTTTTCCAATAACAATTTTATTGGAATTTTTGAACATTGTAACAATTAAAAGACGTACATAAACAACCAAAAGGACAAAAATCAACCACTACAAAAAGGAACTACAAAGAAATTAACAATGCATTTAAAACCATAACAAAAAAAGGAACAAAAGAAAGAAATATCCCATGTTTTATCATGTTCCTCATCTTGTAAAAGTTTTCCAAGTGGTTTTGTGGGGTAAGACTTAAATTCTTCTTCCAAACATTTTACCTTTTCCTCAGGTTCTAATAGTTTTTTAGTAACATTTTCTTCCTCTGCAGAGGTATAAGATATAATAGATCCCCTTAAATAGCATTTGGCTGTTTCCCATAAAGTTGAAGGGTAACATCTGGTGTTGTATTTACTGAAAGAAAAATTCTAGTTCTTTTGTCATAAAATCTCTAAAATGGGGGTTACTCATGAGATGAGAATTTAGGCGCCAATGTCTACAAGATGGGTTATTATAAGGAGGACAGAAGGTAACAGTATTAGGGCAGTGATCTGAGAGGACTGGAGTTCCAACTGTACATTCAGTAATTCTTTCCAAATTCCCCTTGAAACTAGGAAATAGCCTGATTCTAGAAATGACTGTTGAGGTGGAGAAAAAAAATGTAAAATCTCGTCCTTAGAGTTCAGTATCCTCCATGCATGGAGAAGTTTGATGTCTTGATGTCTGTCAAAAATCTAGTAACTTGGTGCTTTTCTGAGATCTCCTGTCTTTAGGAGGGGACTGATCCACACTAGGATCAGGCACACAGTTAAAATCTCCTCCAAGCACCACAAGAGAGCCAAGTAATAAATAAATATCTGATCTGACCCACCAAACTTTTTTATAGTTTAAGGTGTTCAAGATCTCAGAGATGGATCTCTTCAAGACAGCTAATCTTGCAGTTTTCCTTTTTTAGGTAGGAAAGTAGTTTATCCCTTTAATGTTAAGAATAACAATTTCTATGTTACTCATGGCATGCAAAACAAAAAAGTTATGACATAGGAGCAAAATAATATCTGCAAAACGTCTGAGGCAAGTATCCAGGCAGACAAAGTATCTTCTAGCCAGTGGCAGGCACACGTCCGATAATCCGATAACCAATAATTATCGAAGATAAAGTTTTCATTATCGGATTATCTTTTCAGATAACTTTGACAACCATTATCAGACTAATTATCTTCCGATAAATTTTTGTCCGATAACGTTTAGACTGTTAACGCTGTAAACAAAGCTGAACAGGTATAAACTCTTATAAAATTTAAAATCAAACACCTACCTGTTAAATGTTTTATAGCAGATGTGTAGTTCTACCCTTTGCAAAAAGAGAAGAGCTACTTCTAGAAGACACCGCTCTATCCTCTGTAGGTAAAGGAGAACTGGTCACCAGAAAAAAAAACTCATTTCCTTTACCCCCATGATGGCAATATCACCCAAGTAAAGCATTACAGATCATTGTAGATGAACAGCCTATAATTTTTTGCACCTGCATATACGTGTTCCCCTCTCCAATCAACTTTTTAATCAAACTACACTGTTCTTCTGAACAATGTCTTGAACGTCCCATTTTCCTCAGGCTTTCAAAGAGAAAAGCATGTTCAACAGGTGCTGGCTTCATCCTTAAATAGGGGACACCTGATTCACACCTGTTTGTTCCACAAAATTGACGAACTCACTGACCGAATGCTACACTACTATTATTGTGAACACCCCCTTTTCTACTTTTTTTTTTACTAATAGCCCAATTTCATAGCCTTAAGAGTGTGCATATCATGAATGCTTGGTCTTGTTGGATTTGTGAGAATCTACTGAATCTACTGGTACCTTGTTTCCCATGTAACAATAAGAAATATACTCAAAACCTGGATTAATCTTTTTAGTCACACAGCACTACTATTATTCTGAACACTACTGTATATATAACATTAAGTTGAACATATCAGCAACTCTGACCCAGGGATGCTGTGCAGCCCAACCTTGTGCATCCTAAAAGGTGCAACAACAGGAATAATGGGACCATGAAGCCGAGGAGAATTAATCTCCTGAAAGAAGAGGAAAAATAAAACACTCTCACGAAGCATTTTATGTTAAAAAAAAAATAAAAATCTGCTTCAATACTCCAGCCCTCTACAGCACGATATAAATGTATTTGGCAAGGTCAACAGTTTAGCAGGTAAGGCAATAAAAAAGAGAAAGCAGCTTCAATAATACCATATGAACAGAGAAAGCAGTCTGTCATTGTCATTCAGTGGTACACTGCAAACATCTGCCTTATTTTACTGCCACACACATAAGTAAAGTCTGTGAACATGAACAAACTCCTGAAATAGAAAGAGCAGGTTATATACCATATCTCATGTTGAGATTATTGCAAGGGTTTGTAATTAATCCTTGTTGTGGAGAAGAAGAAAAAGGAGACAGTTATTAGCCAAGACCAGAGATGAATTTCTTCACGTCCTGTTGGGTCTTAAATGAGTGGTCCTGGACATTGTGTTTAACACAGAAGTTGGCCGGGAAGCACATCATGAAACAGATCCCCTTCTGAAGCAGCAGCTCGCAGACTTTATTAAACTCCTGATGTGCAGCTTTAAGACAATAATCTGGTTTGATGGAAAACGCACACCCGTCATGTTGCTGCTGCTCTTTTTCTCTCGCTGCTTGTAAAATCTTATGTTTATCACTGAAGTTGTGCAGCTTTATTACCACAGCTGGGGTCATTTGTTGGTCACTGCACCAGCTGTACCATGATTTGAAGAATTGCAGCGGTTGTCTGCCCTCGATGCCTTCTTCAAGCCCGATGATCCGTAAGTTGTCTCTCCTGCTGTGGTTTTCGAGGTCATCAGTACGTTCCTCCATGACTTTCACAGTCCGCTGAAGCACAGACACCTCGTTTTCAGTGGCCAAAATACAGTTCTGAGCCTCTCCAATGCGGATGGAATGTTCTTGAATCAGTCCCGTGAGATATTCGGAGTTGTCTGCAAGCCAGCAAACTTTTCATCCATCAGCAAACTTATCTTGTCGGTGACCACCTCTGTTATATTGAACTTGTCGGACTCAACGCCATCTCAACAGAATCTGACTGTTCTATTGATGCACTGAGATCATTCCACAGAACAGGGGCACAATAAGAAAAAGATCTGTGACCCACAGACTTTTTATTCACCCTTGGGACACAAAGCAGTCCTGCAGCCTGAGAACACAGCCTGGGCCAGTACACGGGGTTTACAACCCCAATTCCAATGAAGTTGGGACGTTGTGTAAAATGTAAATAAAAACAGAATACGATTTTCAAATCCTCTTCAACCTATATTCAATTGAATACACCACAAAGACAAGATATTTAATGTTCAAACTGATAAACTTTATTGTTTTTGTGCAAATATTTGCTCATTTTGAAATGGATGCCTGCAACATGTTTCCAAAAAGCTGGGACAGTGGTATGTTTCCCACTGTGTTACATCACCTTTCCTTCTAACAACACTCAATAAGCGTTTGGGAACTGAGGACACTAATTGTTGAAGCTTTGTAGGTGGAATTCTTTCCCATTCTTTCTTGATGTATGACTTCAGTTGTTCAACAGTCCGGGGTCTCCGTTGTTGTATTTTGTGCTTCATAATGCGCCACACATTTTCAATGGGCGACAGGTCTGGACTGCAGGCAGGCCAGTCTAGTACCCGCACTCTTTTACTACGAAGCCACGCTGTTGTAACACGTGCAGAATGTGGCTTGACATTGTCTTGCTGAAATAAGCAGGGACGTCCCTGAAAAAGACGTTGCTTGGATGGCAGCATGTGTTGCTCCAAAACCTGGATGTACCTTTCAGCATTGATGGTGCCATCACAGATGTGTAAGTTGTCCATGCCATGGGCACTAACACACCCCCATACCATCACAGATGCTGGCTTTTGAACTTTGCACTGCTAACAATCTGGATGGTCTTTTTCCTCTTTTGTCTGGAGGACACGACATCCATGATTTCCAAAAACAAATTGAAATGTGGACTCATCAGACCACTGCACACTTTTCCACTTTGTGTCTGTCCATTTCAAATGAGCTCGGGCCCAGAGAAGGCGGTGGTGTTTCTGGATGTTGTTGATGTTTGTCCAAGCCCGGCGCCAGAAAAAAAATATTAAGGGGGCGATGAGTTTATCACAGGGGGTAGGGTCGCCCCCCCCGCCCCACAAAAAAAGTGCGCACAGGAGGGTACCTGCCTCTGAGCATGCGTAATGAATTGGGTGCGCTCCTAGAAAGCTCGTGTATTTAGGCTACACCGTAGTAAGAGACTGACTGAGTAAGAGTAAAGAGTGATGACAGTATTTTTTAATTATTTGAACATATAGACCCTCAGTCAAGTGATCTCCTGCATACCACAAAACCAAACCAACAACTGATCTGAGAAACGACACGAGACAATAGATTAACCTCACATAAACCTTTCATGTAGATGTACAGTGGTCCCTCGTTTATCGCGGGAGTTACGTTCTAAAAATTGCCCACAATAGGCAAAATCCGTGAAGTAGTCAACGTTATTTTTTACAATTATTATAGACGTTTTAAGGCTGTAAAACCCCTCACTACACACTTTATACACTTTTCTCAAACAGGCATTAACATTTTCTCACTTTTCTCTCGTGTGTAAACACTCTCAAAGTTCAAACCTCAGTAGAAAAATAAGACCAACCTGTTTTCAGGCCCAAATATTTGTTTGAGAAATAGAAATATAACGTTTTCTTATAAATAATTATGATGGCTTTTAGAACTAACGAATTTAATTTTAACGATCAACCTACGAGGTTGGACACATAAGAAAAATAGTGACTGACCAGTATTTCATAGTTCCTCTGATCGTGCGTCTTCATCCTGGCGCCGTGCCACTGTCACGCCTTTTTTCACTCACACCTCACTGCAGGTGTCTTTTTCCGAGTGAAGAACACAGTTATGGGTAGTTGTTGCCGTTCTTTTTTCTTCTGGGCGAGAAGATTCTTATAAACAGACACGCAGAACACAATGCGCGTGCTCTCCCTTCGCGGTGCCACAACAGGTGTCCCGTCATCTCGACAAAACACCGGCCTGCTTGATGAGAACGCAGAGCACAATGCACTGTTTAAAAAAAACAACAAAAAAAAAGCATGCAAAATTGGACTAAAAAAATCCGCGAAACTGTGAGGCGCTATATTTTCCAGTATTTCTTTTTCTTTCTTTTTTATTTTTATTTTTGATAACTCTCATATCCGAGGGGGCGAGGTTGATGACGTGAGGGGCCGTCGCACCCAAATGCCCCCTCGTGGCGCCGGGTCCGTGTTTGTCTTTCACTTTGCATGGTAGAGTTTTAACTTGCACTTGTAGATGTAACAACAAATGGAAGTCAGCTTGGGACTCCGGTGAGGGTGGTCGCATCTCCTCCTCCCCCTCTCCCTCTGTGCTTTTCTATCTCTGCTCCAACCTTCAAAAGTCCTAATTTCACCAGACAGTGAATTCTTCACACTATATTGGATTAACCTTGGAATTGATCAGCTGGTCTCTGAACACTATTGATGCCATTTTTTCAAAAAGGAAATCAGGGCTGGTGGACCCTGCCTGCCCAGATGGAACCTTTCCTGCGGGCTGTGTTCTTGATGCCTTATGGTTAGGGTTATTTTTATTTGGTTTTATAGTAGGAGGGCTGGTGCTCATTAGTTTATGTGCTGCCCTGACCTACCAGAGAATTGGCAAGACAGCTGCTACCAGAACCATTGACCCCTCACCTGTCTGTCTGGATTAATGAAGTGGGCAAAGCGGTACAATCTCAAACTGCGTTAACCCTTGAACTCAGATGCAAGTTGGAAAACATCTCAGAGCAACTGTCCGCCTTGCAAAGGAAGATATCGGACACCAGGGAATACTCGTAAATTGGATTTGGTTGGTCAGAGGAGCTGTAAATGGAATTTCTGTGCTTCTCTGCTTAAGCTTAATCATGGCAGTCTTATCAACTACCAACGGTCAAAACACCCCACTGTTTTTCCTCCAGAAGGATCTCTACAGCCTTGGTGAACCATTCGGCTCCCCCTCTTATCTTTCTGTCCTCCCTTACAGTGGTTATCAAGGCAACTCCAGACATTATGTGCACACGGACAGAAACTGATATAAACTCATCTGCACACTCACTCATGATGCACACCTCCCCTACCAAGATTTCTACCACGCCAACCCCTTTGTGTCTCTGACCCTACCCCCCAGGCTTCTGCTCTGCTGCTCCTTTCCCCTCACCGGGAGGCAGTGTGGCTCAGCTGCTGCAGCTTTCCATTTTCCCCCAAGCCCACAGCTACGCGGGAGACTGCTGCAGCTCCCCCCACGTGTAGAAAGTTCTCCAGATTCTCTGAATCTTATGATTATATTATGGACTGCAGATGATGGAATCCATAAATTCCTTGCAATTAAACATTGAGAAACATTGTTCTTAAACTGTTGGACTATTTTTTTCATGCAGTTCACAAAGTGGTGATCCTCACCCCATCTTTGCTTTTGAATAGCTGAGCCTTTTGGGGATGCTCCTTTTATACCCAATCATGACACTCACCTGTTTCCAATTAACCTGTTCACCTGTGGAATGTTCCAAACAGGTGTTCTTTGAGCATTCATCAACTTTCTCAGTCTTTTGTTGCCCTGTCCTGCCCTGTGAGAAATCTTGGAGTCATTTTTTATCAGGATATGTCATTCAATGCGCATATTAAACAAATATGTAGGACTGCTTTTGCATTTGTGCAATATCTCTAAAATTAGAAAGGTCTTGTCTCAGAGTGATGCTGAAAAACTAATTCATGCATTTATTTCCTCTAGGCTGGACTATTTTAATTCATTATTATCAGGTTGTCCTAAACGTTCCCTGAAAAGCCTTCAGTTAATTCAAAATGCTGCAGCTAGAGTACTGACAGGGACTAGAAGGAGAGAGCATATCTCACCCATATTGGCCTCTCTTCATTGGCTTCCTGTGAATTCTAGAATAGAATTTAAAATTCTTCTTCTTACTTATAAGGTTTTGAATAATCAGGTCCCATCTTATCTTAGGGACCTCATAGTACCATATCACCCCAATAGAGCGCTTCACTCTCAGACTGCAGGCTTACTTGTAGTTCCTAGGGTTTGTAAGAGTAGAATGGGAGGCAGAGCCTTCAGCTTTCAGGCTCCTCTCCTGTGGAACCAGCTCCCAATTCAGATCAGGGAGACAGACACCCTCTCTACTTTTAAGATTAGGCTTAAAACTTTCCTTTTTGCTAAAGCTTATAGTTAGGGCTGGATCAGGTGACCCTGAACCATCCCTTAGTTATGCTGCTATAGACTTAGACTGCTGGGGGGTTCCCATGATGCACTGAGTGTTTCTTTCTCTTTTTGCTCTGTATGCACCACTCTGCATTTAATCATTAGTGATTGATCTCTGCTCCCCTCCACAGCATGTCTTTTTCCTGGTTCTCTCCCTCAGCCCCAACCAGTCCCAGCAGAAGACTGCCCCTCCCGGAGCCTGGTTCTGCTGGAGGTTTCTTCCTGTTAAAAGTGTTGTGTGTTGGGGGGTGTGGCTGGATGTTTTGGTGTTTTTTTCTTTTCTTTGCTCTTCAGGTGGCATGGAAACTGATTTGTCTGTGGAGAAGGTGCTGGCTGAAGAGTCCTCACCCTCATCAACATCATGTGTAGCACCTGTGACTGGTGCTCACATGCAACCTTAAAGACTTTCAGCTGAAGCAGATAATTGGATGGCGTTCTGTATTTAAGTCATGTGTGATTCAAGCAGAACTGCCGGGAACTCGACCTTGTGATGTTCGTTTGTGAGACGCTGAGGACCGCGCCTGGGTTTGACACATCGAGCCCGTGAAGCAAGGAAGGGTGAGGACGCATGCTGTCAGCACACATTAAAGGTAATTAAGTGTTTGATTAAGTGTTGATAGTAACTTGGTGTTTTGTTACACAGTATACTGGAATTGTGATGAGAATTGTGCAGCTTGCTTCTCACTGCTGTGGCGTGCGGATAAGTGATCCTCCACCTGTTGTGAGAAGCTGCTCATTTGCATAAACTTAAAAAAGATACAGACCTGAATGTGTTGCTGATAGCGTGTGTCTTTTGAAAGATATTGTTGTAACTGCTGACTTACCTCACATCTTCTTTGCTTCACAGAGAGTCGGTTTGTCGTGTCCACCTGGGGGGTGTTTGGCGGTGGTAGTGAGTCCAGGAGCGCCGGGCTTTGATCCTTGCGGGCGCTGGAGAGCGTGCCAACAGTCACTCCACCAGAGGGACGCTGTTTTTGTTTTTACACCTTTTAGGCACAGTGGGTGTAATAAATATATTGTTTTTGGAACCGCTTTTCTGGTTATTTGTAGCGCTGGGTTCCGTCTGATGCAGGTCCGCTCCTCAACCCGCGTCGACACATAACAGTAGTTCCCGGCCATTCCATAATGGACCCAGCGGCAGAGGCGGTTCCTTTTGCCGAAAAAGTTCAAGAACACTTGGAGAAAATATGGGAGCAATTACAGCATCTCGCAAACCAAATTAAACAAACAGACGCCCGTGTTACGGAGCTTGCAGCGCAAGCCGTTCCGCTTCCTGCTGCTCCAGCTGCGGCATCATCGATACTAGTGCAGATAACTCCGTCACCCAGAGATTCGGCGTCCGAACCGATTGTTTGTCGTCCAGAGCCTTGTGCGGTGATGCAATGTTCTCTGGTTTCTGCTCAGTCAGGTTGGAGTGCCGCAGCTTTACGAGGAATGTTTGTAGATGGGATAAATGAGTCATTAAAAGACGAGCCAGCAGTCCGTGACGAGCCAAACGATTTAGATGAGCTAATAACGTTGGTGATTCGTCTAGATGATCGGATGAAGGAGCGTGGACGTGAGAGAGGACGCCCATCAGAGCGGGTTTTTTCGTCTCGGGGCTTTCCCCGACACAAATCTGGGCCGCCTCTTCTTCGCCCCACTGAGGCTCCTCCGACGGGACCTCTGGCTCCTCCTGTTGACGAGCCCATGCAGCTCGGACGAGCAGAGATTCCTGTATTGCCCCGACACGTAAGCATCAAGAGAAATAATGGTGACGTATCTCCAAGTGTTCTGGGACAGGCAAAATAACACACATAAAAAAAAAAAAAAAAAAAATCTAGCACGGGTAAATGTTTTGTTTTTTTTAAATAGGGGTTATAATTGTATGGGAAGTCAGAGGCGTATCTGGTGGAGTGATTGTTAGGCGGTTAGAAGTCCGCCTGGGCTCACTTAATTGTCAATTTTTTATGTGTTTTTAGGTATTTTCTGTTTGGGTTGTTGGGTCGTTTTATTTTGTTGTTTTTTATTTCTCTACATCCCTAACCCCAACCTCACTTGCCCCAAGACTGTTTGTCTTGTGGGTTGTGGGGTGGTGCAGGTTGGTCACGCTGAGCATTCTCAGAAGACCTCTGCACCTGGGGGGGGGGGGGGGGGGGGGGGTGTTAGAGGCGTTTTTCTTGGTTTGGTTAGGGCCCGGTTCCACTCCAGCCTCGGTGAGCCTTTGTACCGTTCGTCATAGGTGTTGCCGGGGTGTGGTGCAGCGGAGACTTACCTCAGTTGGAGGGGTGGGCCGATCTGTTGCCATTCGCCATTTCAGTAGCTCCACCCCTCCCGAGAGGCTGGGGTATGGTCGAGTTGGGGCACCGGACGTATTTCCTGTTCTCCGCTGCGCTTTGGGGTTGGGGCTGGGTTAGTTTTTCCTGTTCCCTTCTCCGGCTTAATGTTTTGAGCCGTTCACCAAAGTTGAGCCGCCGAGGGGCTCTGGGTCTTTCGGGGTGCCGGGGAGGGTAACAGGGTTACGGTCGTTTTATATCCCCCCGGGGTTGTTTTTGGTAGTCCTCCGGGGGTTGATTTTTGATTTTGTTCTGTTTCCTTCCGGGTTCCACCTCCAGGGTTGATGGGATGGTCCTCTGGGGGGGAATTGGCTTGGGGCCAACTAGCCAAGTGTGACCGGGTCTGGGGTTCCGGGGTTGTGGGGAGGGTACCTCCTGTGGTTGATGGTACGGTCCCCTGGGGGGCGCCGTTTTGCTCCATGTACACCTGGGGACCTTTGTGGGATTATGGTTCTGGCTGTTCCTCCTGGAACTGGCGATGAAGGCCTTCTGGGGGGGGTTGGGCTCTGCAGGTCATTCTGGGGGGGTTGTTTGTTGTTTTTCTTTTATACATTTACGTTTGTATTGTGTTTGTGGGGCTTTGCTCTTCAGGTGGCATGGAAACTGATTTGTCTGTGGAGAAGGTGCTGGCTGAAGAGTCCTCACCCTCATCAACATCATGTGTAGCACCTGTGACTGTTGCTCACATGCAACCTTAAAGACTTTCAGCTGAAGCAGATAATTGGATGGTGTTCTGCATTTAAGGCATGTGTGATTCAAGCAGAACTGCCGGGAACTCGACCTTGTGATGTTCGTTTGTGAGACGCTGAGGACCGCGCCTGGGTTTGACACATCGAGCCCGTGAAGCAAGGAAGGGTGAGGACACATGCTGTCAGCACACATTAAAGGTAATTAAGTGTTTGATTAAGTGTTGATAGTAACTTGGTGTTTTGTTACACAGTATACTGGAATTGTGATGAGAATTGTGCAGCTTGCTTCTCACTGCTGTGGCGTGCGGATAAGTGATCCTCCACCTGTTGTGAGAAGCTGCTCATTTGCATAAACTTAAAAAAGATACAGACCTGAATGTGTTGCTGATAGCGTGTGTCTTTTGAAAGATATTGTTGTAACTGCTGACTTACCTCACATCTTCTTTGCTTCACAGAGAGTCGGTTTGTCGTGTCCACCTGGGGGGTGTTTGGCGGTGGTAGTGAGTCCAGGAGCGCCGGGCTTTGATCCTTGCGGGCGCTGGAGAGCGTGCCAACAGTCACTCCACCAGAGGGACGCTGTTTTTGTTTTTACACCTTTTAGGCACAGTGGGTGTAATAAATATATTGTTTTTGGAACCGCTTTTCTGGTTATTTGTAGCGCTGGGTTCCGTCTGACGCAGGTCCGCTCCTCAACCCGCGTCGACACATAACAAAAAGGGAGTTTTTCCTTCCCACTGTCGCCAAGTGCTTGCTCACAGGGGGTCGTTTTGACCGTTGGGGTTTTTCCGTAATTATTGTATGGCTTTTGCCTTACAATATAAAGCGCCTTGGGGCAACTGTTTGTTGTGATTTGGCGCTATATAAATAAAATTGATTTGATTTGATTTGATCTGTCCCAGCTTTTTTGAAACGTGGTGCAGGCATCCATTTTAAAATGAGCAAATATTTGCACAAAAACAAAAAAATTTTATCATCAACGACTTGGGGTTCCCCCAGAGGAGCTGGGTGTGGATCGGGAGGTCTGGGCCGCTTTGCTTGAGCTGCTGCCCCCGCGAAAATAAAATCATCAGCCAGCTGATTAGAAGGACAACAAATATGAATATTAAAATCACCACAGACCAAAAATTTGTCATATTTTGGGATAAAATCTGCCAGAAACTCAGAAAACTCAAATATAAAGCGCCTTGGGGCAACTGTTTGTTGTGATTTGGCACTATATAAATAAAATTGATTTAATTTGATTGTTTGGGTCTGTGGTCACCTTTGATGCTACCAGAAGCGATCGTGGTGTTAAAACTCAAAATCAGCTTGTTAGTACTTTCAAGTACACCAGAGACAATACTGGAAGTTTTCGGTTATCTGTAGCTACTGATAAATTTTTGGGTGGTTAATCGGTTTAGCTTTATAAAAGATAACTTTTCAGTTAGCTGATTATCTGTTAACAAAGCTAACCTTTTGGTTAGCTGTGCCCACCCCTGGTCATAACCAGCAACAGAATTTATGTTGACAAAAACAGCACAATAATCTTCACTGTATCACCATGACAACACATGATACTAATACTTCACAATCCTCAAAAACAGCCACCAAGTAGACAAGGTCAGTCACAGTGTTTGATTTATTATAGATAAAATGAAATATTAAACTTATCTACTTATAGAAGCTGCAGCTTCTGCTTGACGTTTGATGCTCTTTGTAGTTCTTTCTGGTAAAGTGTGAGTAGCATGTCTTCTGTAATCCACCATCATCAGGTATTGGAGGTTTACTATTATTACTAATGGTAATAATAATGATTGTTTTTAATTTATTATTATTATTATTATTATTATTATTACTATTACTACCATTAACATTATTATCTATATTACAATGGCCAAGTGGCCTCTGTGTGTGTGTATAACTTCGATCATGGCAAAACCGGGTAGGGCTGACATGTGCCATTTGGTATGTTTATGTATTTTGGGTCAAGGATAAACGCTCAGAAAACTAAACATTGATAGGACTAATATTTTTGGAGAAATTAATTATTTTAGCTAACCAGTAAACGATGGCTATTGTGCTGCAATGCACCATGGGAATTTGTGGTTTTTAATGTTATTGTGGTTCATGTTACTTTAACACTATTGTTAATGTTATTGATTTATTGTGTTTTGTAGTTCAGTTAGTTTAGTTAAGTTTCATGTTGCTACCATGAGTGAAATGTTTAGTGGTTTTAATGTCTTCTGCCACCTTCTTGGTCAAATTAAAAGCACCTGCTTACAGCAGAATGCAGAAAAGACAACTGTGCGTGCGTGCATGCTATTTTGATCATGCATAAGATGTGGAGAGCTGACATTTGCCATTTGTTATGTTTATGTATTTTGGGTAAAGGATGGACACGCCCAAACCAAACTTTGATAAGACTAATATTTTTAGAGAACCTACATGTATTAGCTAACAACACTGAACAATTTACATTGATATTTACATTCTGGACTCACATACCAGAATCCAGCAGGGGGCAGTAAATCATCTATACGTTAAAAGTGTGAATGTGTGATATATTTAGTAAGGGCCCTGTCCCACTGGCGTTTAGGAGGATTTGCGTATGGATTGCGCATAAAATTGGCTCATATTCACTTAAAATCCGCAATATCTGTGAAACATGCTTGTATGAGTCGACCGACACCCGCACACGTCTGTAATTATCTGCAGAGGCACGTTTTTCCGTTTCCAGGATTTTTGAGCTGCACAAAATTTTGGCTGTGGATGACATCCACCTTACATACTCCATACATACTCAATACATACACAATACATACTCAATCTATATGCTGTATATCTGCTGTCATCTGCTGATATCCGCAACTGACAGGGATTTGCGGCTTGGCAGCGGACTGGGACAGTGTGTAAAATGGATATTTTGTGTGCCCATCATGTCCACATCACAAACTAAAATAAGTTGTAGCGACTGCATACAGACTGGCCACGAATAAAGCATTTTTATTACATCTGCTTTGCGGCGGATGCAAATCAGATGCGCTGTGCTCACAGCTGGACACCGTTCTTTGTTCTACTGGCTGCCACGCGCTCTGCGCTGGATGCTGCCTATATAAAATAATTATTTCGTGGCAGATTAATCATTTTATTCTGCAAATTGGCTATTGAAAATGGCTCTAATCACCTCTTGAATCACAGAGGAAGCTGCAGCTGGGCTGTTCGCGCGTGCGATCGACTAACAAGCTGCAGAAAGCATTTTGAGCCGTCTAAAAATGTAATTATTTGACTTGTTTACATTGTCAAGGCTTGATAAAACAGTTGAATGTTTTTTCCTTCTTGTCTGCAGCTGTTACAGTATTTATTCCTGTTTATAACAGATTTACCTTCTTGTTATAATCGTTCAGACGATCTGCGCTCTGGTGTGATCCGCTGATGTCACTATTCGCCCTGTTCACTGCTTCTTTCCTCCAATCAACTTGTCCAAGTCCAGCAGTTGCTCCAGAGCCTGTATTGTTTGTGTGAATAGTGATGACCTCTAATTTCCTGCTTTTAAACTCAGATAAAACTGAAGTTATTGTACTTGGCCCCACAAATCTTAGAAACATGGTGTCTAACCAGATCCTTACTCTGGATGGCATTACCCTGACCTCTAGTAATACTGTGAGAAATCTTGGAGTCATTTTTGATCAGGATATGTCATTCAAAGCGCATATTAAACAAATAGGTAGGACTGCTTTTTTGCCTTTACGCAATATCTCTAAAATCAGAAAGGTCTTGTCTCAGAGTGATGCTGAAAAACTAATTCATGCATTTATTTCCTCTAGGCTGGACTATTGTAATTCATTATTATCAGGTTGTCCTAAAAGTTCCCTAAAAAGCCTTCAGTTAATTCAAAATGCTGCAGCTAGAGTACTGACGGGGACTAGAAGGAGAGAGCATATCTCACCCATATTGGCCTCTCTTCATTGGCTTCCCTGTTAATTCTAGAATAGAATTTAAAATTCTTCTTCTTACTTATAAGGTTTTGAATAATCAGGTCCCATTCTTATCTTAGGGACCTCATAGTACCATATCACCCCAATAGAGCGCTTCGCTCTCAGACTGCCGGCTTACTTGTAGTTCCTAGGGTTTGGTAAGAGTAGAATGGGAGGCAGAGCCGTCAGCTTTCAGGCTCCTCTCCTGGTGGAACCAGCTCCCAATTCAGATCAGGGAGACAGACACCCTCTCTACTTTTAAGATTAGGCTTAAAACTTCCTTTTTGCTAAAGCTTATAGTTAGGGCTGGATCAGGTGACCCTGAACCATCCCTTAGTTATGCTGCTATAGACCGTAACTGCTGGGGGGGTTCCCATGATGCACTGTTTCTGTCTCTTTTTGCTCTGTATGCACCACTCTGCATTTAATCATTAGTGATTGATCTCTGCTCCCCTCCACAGCATGTCTTTTTCCTGGTTCTCTCCCTCAGCCCCAACCAGTCCCAGCAGAAGACTGCCCCTCCTTGAGGCTGGTTCTGCTGGAGGTTTCTTCCTGTTAAAAGGGAGTTTTTCCTTCCCACTGTAGCCAAGTGCTTGCTCACAGGGGGTCGTTTTGTCCGTTGGGGTTTTACATAATTATTGTATGGCCTTGCCTTACAATATAAAGCGCCTTGGGGCAACTGTTTGTTGTGATTTTGTGCGATATAAAAAAATTGATTGAAATGAATTGAATTGAGCTGAAGGAGTGAGTGCACTTCATTTATGACCACAATGCAGATGCCTGCACGCGCAACACGTGCGCGATGCATTCATAATACACCCGTAATACTGCCGTGATAATCATGATGTGTTGGCTCCATTTCCTCACTACATGCGTTATACAACCGTGATTGTATATTATTAATATAGCCATAATTCATACTGGGACATTTGTCATTTTGGGCCATTTTTGTTGCGGACGACAACGAACGCCCATACTTTGTATACTCATCTCATGCGCAATTAATCCTCTCGCCAGTGGGACAGGGCCCTATGTTCAATGGAAGTACATAATATAATTAGAAATACGTTCAAAATACATTGATGACACAAGAAAGTGAAAACACTTATTTCCGTTGTGGTCCATTTAAAAATCAAATGACAAAATAGAAGTAAAAATAAAATAATGATAACAGTATGGATATGATAACAAGAACTAAAACAATTTATCAATACATTAAGACAGTAAATTAACATTAAAAATATGTGATTAACAGGAAATAAAAGGGTTGAGTTCATCTTCTAAAAGTTGTTGAGGTCTAAGGTTCTAAAAACATTCTGGACTCACACACCATTCCAGCTCATTATAGAAACTTTGACATTTTGAAGGGTGCTAATAAATTGTACAGCTACCTATTTTCTAAACACTACCCAATCTAGAGCCTGTGGATCCCTATGGACAAGGCACTACTCACGTTATTATTATTATTATTATTATTATTATTATTATTATTATTATTATTATTGAAATCTGCCGACATGGGTTGAGTGATGTAACTCTATTTCTGCTTGCTCACCTTCCAAAGTTTTCCATTTAAGAACGTATTCTTAAAACATGCACACAGTAGTACTACTTTGTACTTTTGGATGGGAAGATACACATAGAATACACTTTCTCCTTATCCAAAGATGAGGCGTTCTGTCCATTGTAGGTAGCCATGTTGTCACCACATGTTACACAAGCGCTGTGTTACGGCGATCATCGTTGGCCAGTGCTTGTAATCAATATAATGATTTGTTAGCTCAGTTTGAGACTTAGCGGATATATTTAACATGTAAATAATGAATTAACAATCAAAATTACTCATTAATGTACCCAGATATTGAGTGGGGAAAGTAACTGAACATTTGCTATAATAATTTCTGCCAAATATACAAAATCCTACCGCCCTTTTTATAGGTCCCACAAGGACGCAATGTACTGGGACGACTGGGTGTCGACTGAGTTTGTGGCTCACCTGAGATAATGCTGTAGGTCAGAGGTGTGTCGAGGCCTCTGTCTCCGTCCTTGGCTCTGATAGGACCAGGAGAGAACTCTAGAACCCGCTTCTGAAACACATTAGGAATTCTTCAGTGGATTAGCCGCAAACATGGCTAACTTCACAACTCATATATCCAAACAGAGACTAAAGGTCAGTTGCAGGTGTCATAAAAGGATGTATAGGAAACCATGTGTGCATGTTTCCACAAGTTTGACTTTAAAAATCAGTCGTGTTGCAATTCAGCCGACACGGCTCAGACCAAGCCCAACCAGCTGGAAACAGGGACCTAGATTGTGATGGACTGGCGTTCTGTGTAGGTGGGAGTTATAGACTCTCATTCACGTAACAGTACAGAATCTGGAGAGAAGCACCAGCACCAGTGGATCACAGGGCTGTACCTTGGGGCTGGCTCACAGGGTTGGACCTTGTTGGCTGGTATATGAATTTTTTAATAAAATAATCTACAGCATTTGATGGGTGTGAAATTCCACTTTGTTCTTCACACAGTGTGTAATCTGGGAGGCCAGAGGGAGGTCCAATATTGTGTGTGTTTTGGCCATAACACAAATTAAACCAATCAGACCAAACAGTTGTAGGAACTGTGTTCTGTGGTCTACAGTTCCTCTAAGAACTATATACCCTCAAAGGGCCTTTTTTTTGCTCCTCAAGTATGGTCCTAGTGAGGACATCCACCTGCTCAAGGATCACAGCATCATGTATGAAATCAAGGTCGGTAAACCTTTCCTTACTGAAGAAGAACCTAAGCTACAGGTTTGCACAATCCTACCTAACAACCACTGTGTGTAAGTACTGAAGAGTGTAGGAATCAGAACACATCCCTGCAGAACACCACAATTCAGGGGGAAGAAGTGTAAGACTCTGTCCCTGCTTTACACAACACTCACAGTACCTGATTATAGGTCAGCTTTGATGACCAGCATCTTATTGGAGACCAGCAAATTTGCAGGACCAGACAGAGGGCCCTACTTTAACAGTGGGGTCTATCACAAGTAGCGTGAATGCCACAAATGCATCTGGAGCATTTTGCTGTTTGAGGAGCAGGAAACACTGGTGCAAAGCCAGGTACTTTGCACAAAATGGTTGGATTTTCTGGGTTCATGATACATGGGCACTTTGCAAACCGAACATGATGTTAATCAGGCAGAGTGTCACCTGACCTTCACTTTAAACTGGACATACTGAGCACTAACGTTTAAAGGGAAGGTCAGGTTGTGGTTCTGACGAAATGAATGCCAGTGAAAGCATTATTGTGTTCAGATCTGTGGCCACCAAAGGTCCCTGTGGGAAACGTGACCCAGCCCGGAGGAAGCATGTCTGGAGCCAGGCCCAGGTGGAGGGCCCATCAACGAGGGCCTGGTGGCTGGGCTTACCATGGAACCTCGCTGGGCACAGCCCGACAAGACTACGTGGGCCTTCCATCTACACCCTGAGGGCTCACCACCTGCAGGGGGAACTGCTGGGGTTGTGTGCGCTGTTCCATGGGTGGCAGTGAAAGTCAAGGGCCTTGACAAACCAGACCCAGGCGGCAGAGGCTAGCTCTGGGTGTGTGGAACATCACCATGCTGTGGGGGAAGGAGCGAGAGCTTGTGTGGGAGGGGGAGCATAACCAGATGGTCTGGTGGGCCTTAACTCCACACACACCCTCAGCTCTGTAACCACTCTCCTTGATAGGGGTTGGACATTATTGTTATTCTATCTGCAGTTGCCCAGGGTGTGAGGCACCAAGCGGGTGTAGAAATACTCAAGAATCCCCAACTGAGATGAGAGGGTTGCCTCCCTGTGCCTTTGGGTGGGTTTCGGGGGTCTGACTGTTGTTTGTAAGTATGCACTGAACAGCAGTTCTGAGTATTTGGCCTTCTTGGAGTCCCTGACTGGAGTCCTGGATGGGGCTCCAGTGAATTAATCCATTGTTCTGCTGGGGTACTTCAATAAAGACGTGGGAAATGACAGAGACACCTGGAGAGGTGTGATTGGGAGGAATGGCCTCCCTGATCAAACCCAAGCCGCCGTTTGTTGTTGGACTTCTGTGCTAGTCATGGACTGTCCATAACAAACACCATGATCAAAAATAAGCATGCTCATAGGCCGAAGATTGATGATCGATTTTGTGATCGTATCATCTGATCTGAGGCCGCATGTTTGGTGGACCAGGACCAAACAGGAGGTCCCCACCCTGTGGAAGACCTCCTGTGTGGTTCCTGGTTCCCAAAACACCGCACGCCAAGGAACCAGCCCACTACAGACCAGTTGCCCTGACCTCCCACCTCATGAAGACCATGGAACGGCTCATCCTGTCTCACCTCCGTATCATGGTGAGCGACACACTGGACCCACTGCAGTTTGCCTACAGGCCCAACATCGAGGTAGATGACAGCGTCATCTACCTACTGCAGCGAGTGCTCACCACCTGGAGACCGGCGGGAGTGCTGTGAGAGTCATGTTCATTGATTTCTCCAGCGCTTTCAACACCATCAGACTGGTGCTGCTGCGGGGGAAGCTGGAGGACGCAGGTGTGGATGGACACCTCGCCGCCTGGACCATCGACTACCTCACTGACCACCTGCAGTATGTGCGGCTGCGCAACTGTCAGCCTGAGGTGGTAAGGTGCAGCACCGGAGCCCCCCAGGGCACCGCCCTCTTGCCTTTCCTCATCACCCTCTACACCTCGGACTTCACATACAACACAGACAGCTGCCACCTCCAGAAGTTCTCTGATGACTCCGCCATTGTGGGTCGTGTGTCTGAGGGGAATGAGCTGGAGTACCGGTCGGTCATTTACAGACTTCATGGACTGGTGTGAGCGCAACCACTTGTGTCTCAACACCAGTAAGACAAAGGAGATGGTGATCGACTTCAGGAGGAAACCACCACCTCACCCACTTTTGAACATCCAGGGGGAGGACATAAAGACTGCGGACAGTTTCAAATACCTGGGTGTTCACCTCAACAGCAAACTGGACTGGACTCACAACACCGACGCCCTGTACAAAAAAGGTCAGAGTCGCCTCCACCTCCTGAGGAGACTGAGATGCTTTGGAGTGAGCAGGCCTCTGCTTAAGACCTTCTACAACTCTGTTGTAGCCTCTGCTCTCCTCTATGCACAGAGCGGGAGAGAAAGAGACTGAACAAGCTGGTCAGGAAGTCCAGCTCTGTCCTGGGCTGTCCTCTGGACTCTCTGGAGGAGGTGGCTGAGAGGAGGGTGTTAACCAAGCTCAAATCCATCATGAACAACTCCTCTCACCGTCTGCACCGGACTGTAGTGGAGCTGAGCATCTTGTTCAGTGACAGACTGAGGCACCCTCAGTGCAAGAAGGAACGATACCGCAGGTCGTTCCTCCCTGCTGCTGTCAGACTGTACAATAACACTGTGAAATAACCACATGCAATAATATGTTCACAAATCATGTGCAATATTATTAATATGTCCACAAATCATGTGCGATAACAACTCATTTACAAATCCCTGCACTAATGTCACCTTATCACATCTAAACTCCACATATCGTAAAGAAGATGCTCCTATCTCCTTTTCAATCCCAATCATGTTTATATATATGCATATCTATATGTGTATGTGTATAGGTACAGTAGTGTTCAGAATAATAGTAGTGCTATGTGACTAAAAAGATTAATCCAGGTTTTGAGTATATTTCTTATTGTTACATAGGAAACAAGGTACCAGTACATTCAGTAGATTCTCACAAATCCAACAAGAACAAGCATTCATGATATGCACACTCTTAAGGCTATGAAATTGGACTATTAGTAAAAAAAAAAAGTAGAAAAGGGGGTGTTCACAATAATAGTAGCATCTGCTGTTGACGCTACAAACTCAAAACTATTATGTTCAAACTGCTTTTTTATCAATCCTGTGAATCACTAAACTAGTATTTAGTTGTATAACCACAGTTTTTCATGATTTCTTCACATCTGTGAGGCATTAATTTTGTTGGTTTGGAACCAAGATTTTGCTCATTTACTAGTGTGCTTGGGGTCATTGTCTTGTTGAAACACCCATTTCAAGGGCATGTCCTCTTCAGCATAAGGCAACATGACCTCTTCAAGTATTTTGACATATCCAAACTGATCAATGATACCTGGTATGTGATATATAGGCCCAACACCATAGTAGGAGAAACATGCCCATATCATGATGCTTGCACCACCATGCTTCACTGTCTTCACTGTGAACTGTGGCTTGAATTCAGAGTTTGGGGGTCGTCTCACAAACTGTCTGCGGCCCTTGGACCCAAAAAGAACAATTTTACTCTCATCAGTCCACAAAATATTCCTCCATTTCTCTTTAGGCCAGTTGATGTGTTCTTTGGCAAATTGTAACCTCTTCTGCACATGTCTTTTATTTAACAGAGGGACTTTGCGGGGGATTCTTGCAAATAAATTAGCTTCACACAGGCGTCTTCTAACTGTCACAGCACTTACAGGTAACTCCAGACTGTCTTTGATCATCCTGGAGCTGATCAATGGGTGAGCCTTTGCCATTCTGGTTATTCTTCTATCCATTTTGATGGTTGTTTTCCATTTTCTTCAACGTATCTGTTTTTTTTTTTTTTTTGGTCCATTTTAAAGCATTGGAGATCATTGTAGATGAACAGCCTATAATTTTTTGCACCTGCGTATAAGTTTTCCCCTCTCCAATCAACTTTTTAATCAAACTACGCTGTTCTTCTGAACAATGTCTTGAACGTCCCATTTTCCTCAGGCTTTCAAAGAGAAAAGCATGTTCAACAGGTGCTGGCTTCATCCTTAAATAGGGGACACCTGATTCACACCTGTTTGTTCCACAAAATTGATGAACTCACTGACTGAATGCCACACTACTATTATTGTGAACACCCTCTTTTCTACTTTTTTTTTTTTTTTACTAATAAGAGTCTTAAGAGTGTGCATATCATGAACGCTTGGTCTTGTTGGATTTGTGAGAATCTACTGAATCTACTGGTACCTTGTTTCCCATGTAACAATAAGAAATATACTCAAAACCTGGATTAATCTTTTTAGTCACGTAGCACTACTATTATTCTGAACACTACTGTATGTGCATGCATACGTGTGTGCGTGTATGTGTGTATATGCATATATGTATATATGTATGCATGTGCACATGTACATGCACACCCACGTACATACTTATATATATATATATGCTGTGTGATAAAACTGCACCTTTCAGAGTGGCCTTTTATTGTGGGCAGTCTAAGGCACACCTGTGCACTAATCATGGTGTCTAATCAGCATCTTGGTATGGCACACCTGTGAGGTGGGATGGATTATCTCAGCAAAGGAGAAGTGCTCACTATCACAGATTTAGACTGGTTTGTGAACAATATTTGAGGGAAATGGTGATATTGTGTATGTGGAAAAAGTTTTAGATCTTTGAGTTCATCTCATACAAAATGGGAGCAAAACCAAAAGTGTTGCGTTTATATTTTTGTTGAGTGTATATATGTATGTGTGTGTGTGCGTGGGTGTGTATGTATATATACATACATATTCTATTTCTACCTCATTTCTCATGTCTTGTACTGTTACTAGTATTATTATTATTATTATTGCTTATCCTTGCACATGCTGCTTGATGCACATTTTCCTCTACTTGCATCCATCTTGTGTGTGTGTATGTTTTTTAAGAGCTGACGTAACATGAATTTCTCTGTCAGATCAATAAAGTTTATCTTTATCTTTATGTTCTGAACACTCGGGTGAAGAGAGGGGCAGAGATGTCAACTGATCACCATCTGGTGGTGAGTTGGATCAGAGGGTGGGGGAGGAATTTGGACAGACCTGGTAAGCCCAAACGGATGAATTGGGAATGTCTGGAGGAGCCAACTGTCCGAGAGATCTTCAACTCACACCTCCGGTGGAAATTTTCTAGCATTCCTGTGGAGGTTAGTGGCATTGAACCAGAATGGGCAATGTTCAAAGGTTCCATTGCTGAAGCTGCAGTGAGGAGCTGTGGCCTGCAGTTCTTCGGTGCCTCAACGGGTGGCAACTCTAGAACGCCTTGGTGGACACCGGTGGTCAGGGAAGCCATCCAACAGAAAAAGGAGTCCTTCCGGGATATATTACCTCGGAGGACTCTGGAGGCAGTTGCAAGGTACCAACAGGCCTGAAGGGCAGTGATTGTGGGAGGAATTTGGAGCAACCATGGAGAAGGACTTTCGGTCGGCACCAAGGTTCTGATGGACTGTGAGGCACCTCAGTAGAGGAAAACAGGGAACCGTCCAAGCTGTCTACAGTAAGGATGGGACTCAACTGAGAAAGTAATTGGGAGCTGGAAGGAGCCTTTAAGGGACTCCTGCATCAGACTAGAGTACCCTGTATAGGCAGACCTGGAAGTTGATGGGTGATGCTCATCAATTTCCCTGCTGAAAGTCACTGAGGTAGTTAAACAACTCTGCAGTGGCAAGGCCCTGGGGGTTGAGGAGATCCATCCAGAAATGCTGAAGGCTTTGGGTGTTGGAGGGGCTGTCTTGGATGAGACGTCTCTTCAACATTGCGTTGAGGTCTGGGACAGTGCCCAAGGAGTGGCAAACTGGGGAGGTAGTCCCCATATTTAAAAAAGGGGACTAGAGAGTGTGTGCCAACTGCAGGGGCATCACACTACTCAGCCTCCCTGGTAAAATCTGCTCCAGGGTTTGGCCAATGGTTGAACTTCAGATTGAAGAGAAATAATGTGGGTTCCGTCCTGGCCATGCAACAACCAGCCAGCTATTCATTCTCACAAGGATCCTGGAGGGGGTCTGGGAGTATGTCCATCCATGACGTGCTGCTGCGCATGTCATTTTGGTGTGTCACTCAATCAATCAATCAATCAACTTTTTTCCTTATATAGCGCCAAATCACAACAAACAGTTGCCCCAAGGCGCTCCATATTGTAAGGCAAGGCCATACAATAATTATAAAAAACCCCAACGGTCAAAACGACCCCCTATGAGCAAGCACTTGGCAACAGTGGGAAGGAAAAACTCCCTTTTAACAGGAAGAAACCTCCAGCAGAACCAGGCTCAGGGAGGGGCAGTCTTCTGCTGAGACTGGTTAGGACATCTTTCTACTCATCACTAATTGAAGAAAATAAGAACAACCCCAGGTTTCTTTTCAGCACTGTAGCCAGGCTGACAAAGAGTCAGAGCTCTATTGAGCTGAGTATTCCATTAACTTTAACTAGTAATGAGTTCATGACTTTCTTTGCTAACAAAATTTTAACTATTAGAGAAAAAATTACTCATAACCATCCCAAAGACGTATCGTTATCTTTGGCTGCTTTCAGTGATGCCGGTATTTGGTTAGACTCTTTCTCTCCGATTGTTCTGTCTGAGTTATTTTCATTAGTTACTTCATCCAAACCATCAACATGTTTATTAGACCCCATTCCTACCAGGCTGCTCAAGGAAGCCCTACCATTATTTAATGCTTCGATCTTAAATATGATCAATCTATCTTTGTTAGTTGGCTATGTACCACAGGCCTTTAAGGTGGCAGTAATTAAACCATTACTTAAAAAGCCATCACTTGACCCAGCTATCTTAGCTAATTATAGGCCAATCTCCAACCTTCCTTTTCTCTCAAAAATTCTTGAAAGGGTAGTTGTAAAACAGCTAACTGATCATCTGCAGAGGAATGGTCTATTTGAAGAGTTTCAGTCAGGTTTTAGAATTCATCATAGTACAGAAACAGCATTAGTGAAGGTTACAAATGATCTTCTTATGACCTCGGACAGTGGACTCATCTCTGTGCTTGTTCTGTTAGACCTCAGTGCTGCTTTTGATACTGTTGACCATAAAATTTTATTACAGAGATTAGAGCATGCCATAGGTATTAAAGGCACTGCGCTGCGGTGGTTTGAATCATATTTGTCTAATAGATTACAATTTGTTCATGTAAATGGGGAATCTTCTTCACAGACTAAAGTTAATTATGGAGTTCCACAAGGTTCTGTGCTAGGACCAATTTTATTCACTTTATATATGCTTCCCTTAGGCAGTATTATTAGACGGTATTGCTTAAATTTTCATTGTTACGCAGATGATACCCAGCTTTATCTATCCATGAAGCCAGACGACACACACCAATTAGCTAAACTGCAGGATTGTCTTACAGACATAAAGACATGGATGACCTCTAATTTCCTGCTTTTAAACTCAGATAAAACTGAAGTTATTGTACTTGGCCCCACAAATCTTAGAAACATGGTGTCTAACCAGATTCTTACTCTGGATGGCATTACCCTGACCTCTAGTAATACTGTGAGAAATCTTGGAGTCATTTTTGATCAGGATATGTCATTCAAAGCGCATATTAAACAAATATGTAGGACTGCTTTTTTGCATTTACGCAATATCTCTAAAATCAGAAAGGTCTTGTCTCAGAGTGATGCTGAAAAACTAATTCATGCATTTATTTCCTCTAGGCTGGACTATTGTAATTCATTATTATCAGGTTGTCCTAAAAGTTCCCTAAAAAGCCTTCAGTTAATTCAAAATGCTGCAGCTAGAGTACTGACGGGGACTAGAAGGAGAGAGCATATCTCACCCATATTGGCCTCTCTTCATTGGCTTCCTGTTAATTCTAGAATAGAATTTAAAATTCTTCTTCTTACTTATAAGGTTTTGAATAATCAGGTCCCTTCTTATCTTAGGGACCTCGTAGTACCATATCACCCCAATAGAGCGCTTCGCTCTCAGACTGCAGGCTTACTTGTAGTTCCTAGGGTTTGTAAGAGTAGAATGGGAGGCAGAGCCTTCAGCTTTCAGGCTCCTCTCCTGTGGAACCAGCTCCCAATTCAGATCAGGGAGACAGACACCCTCTCTACTTTTAAGATTAGGCTTAAAACTTTCCTTTTTGCTAAAGCTTATAGTTAGGGCTGGATCAGGTGACCCTGAACCATCCCTTAGTTATGCTGCTATAGACGTAGACTGCTGGGGGGTTCCCATGATGCACTGTTTCTTTCTCTTTTTGCTCTGTATGCACCACTCTGCATTTAATCATTAGTGATCGATCTCTGCTCCCCTCCACAGCATGTCTTTTTCCTGGTTCTCTCCCTCAGCCCCAACCAGTCCCAGCAGAAGACTGCCCCTCCCTGAGCCTGGTTCTGCTGGAGGTTTCTTCCTGTTAAAAGGGAGTTTTTCCTTCCCACTGTAGCCAAGTGCTTGCTCACAGGGGGTCGTTTTGACCGTTGGGGTTTTACATCATTATTGTATGGCCTTGCCTTACAATATAAAGCGCCTTGGGGCAACTGTTTGTTGTGATTTGGCGCTATATAAAAAAAAAATTGATTGATTGATTGACTGGTTGGGGCTGAGGGAAAGCAGCGATTAACCGATTATCGCCTCGTTATTGCTTAAAACTGCCTCATTTCTGATTAAAACTGACTTTAGAATGATTTAAGAGGTTTTACTTTGGTTAATAATGACATTATTTCCTTTGATCGCTTTGGTTGAAGAGAGTCAGACTTAGATGTGCTGCTGCTGTGCTCTGATCGTTTCTTCCGTCTTTTATTATGAAATAATTCTGAATTTATGTGGAAATGATTGTTGTAGAAAAGCTTCAGATATCTGTTGCTGAGACAGATGATGAGTGGAGGAAGTTTGAAGCAGAAACAAGGTGATAATCGGTGAATCGCTGCTGACACTCAAAAATGATGCATGCGCAGTGAAGGCGGGGCGGGGGGGGGATTTCAGGGGGACCGTTCAGTCTGTGATATCGCCACTCAGAATGTACTGGCTGCACACCCTATGTGGCTGAGTTCTGTTCAAGGACTGAGTAGTCCATCTACTGTATATTATAACATGAGAAAGACTCACTTTGCACCTTCCTCCAGTAACGAAAGTGGCTGATTAACATTAACATGCACAAAAACCTCTTCTTCATGCTGCTGTTTACTTCATGTTACCATCTGCTATCAATGGTACATTTACTTGTTGAAGGTTATGTGCAAAACTGTCTTCACTCAACACAGAAAAGTTTGGATTGGCCACCTAATTATCTTGGATCTTAGTCAATCGGGCACTGAGTGTCGGCTCTATCTGAGATACAGAGGGAAGGAGAACTTCTTTTCTCCCTCTTCCCATTGTTTTTTTTTCCTCTTTGCCTTCAGTGACTATGATACATAGTCATATTAGAAGGCTACAAGTGAAAGGTGATGATACATGAAGGCAGATCGTATGTGCAGGCTGCGACACTGTCTATGTATGAAGTGTCTGACTGTTGTGTCGCCTTAACTCTGGACATCGGACTTAGGTTTTGGTGGTGTAAGGTGCAAGGATCTTCTGGTGATGGACCATTTGAACAACACTTCGTCTTTAGACAGACACGCCCACCAGAGGTTGGGTCCCATTTTTACTTAGAGCAAGCTCCGGATTTAAAGCAGCGTAACACTGATGGCCATAATGTGTCTTATTCTTTGTGGTAACATATTAACCTTCACTGCTACATTTTTTTACAATCATTTGTGGCATCATTAACTACCGAAAATAAGAAGCAGCTCCTTGAATCACACAATTCTGATGTTTCAGAGCAGTGGTCAGTAAAGCTGTTCACATTTTGTCTACACCTGCATCCACAAACTGTCAATGGTTTGTTGAAGAAAACTATGAACCCACTTTTATCTGGATCAGTTCCACTTGGGTTCTCCTCAGCCCCACGTGAGCATTTTTAAACATGTTACGCCAGAGTACACCAACTCAGCTAGGGTTCCATTTGCCTTTTGTCTCAATCTGGATTTGTTCCTTTGGCCTTCTGGTCTTTGTAACATTGGTGTTTTATGTAGAACTGATGAGTGCTCGTGGTGTTGGTGTGGACCGGACCTGGTCTGGGACCTGGTCTCGGTCTGTGAGTGCTTGCGGTGTTGGTGTGGACTGAGCCCGGTCTGGGACCTGGTCTTGGTCTGTGATGTTGGTGCTGTACGTTGGGTTGGTGCAGATTAGCGGTGATGCCGTTGTCGGTGTGCAGGGCACAAAATGAGGATACTGGTCGTCAGCGTCCTCAACATTGATGATAATGTTGGCTGTGGTGTTGAACCTCTCCGTGGTGTTCACCTCCTGTTTTTACATCAAGAAACAGAAACCAGATCAGTGTTCTGTTCGACTGGGATCAGGTTTTGATGCTGTGTCAGTTTCTGTCAGAGTAACGTGTATTACCACGGCATAAAGGACCAGCTGTAAGCGGGTTTTCTTCTCATAGTCCAGTGTCCTGTCTAGCACCACATGTCCACTGGTTGGCGCATCGATCCTGAAGAAGACCGCGTCGGGCTGCGGGGACGTGACATTTGTTCAGTCAGTCTGTCAAACATCTCTGGAATAGTGTTCATTTTGTTACCTGTCTTTTAATTTAGTCTCAGTTTTTTGTCAAATGTCATCATTATTTATGTCATATTTATTCAGTCACATACCATTTTTATTTAGTCATGTTTTAGTCGACTAAAAGTCTGTTAATTTTAGTCAAAAGAGAAATTAATGTATTTTAGTCTCATTTCAGTCAAGACAATTTAGTCTTTTAGATAAAAAAAAAAACTAAAAAAAAAATGTATTATTTCTGATCACCACTTCAGGCAATAGCCCTGTGACAGACTGGGGTCCTGTCGAGGGACCCCGCCTCGCGACCTGCAACAGACTGGGGTCCTGTCCAGGGACCCCGCCTCGCGCCCTGCGACAGACTGGGGTCCTGTCGAGGGACCCCGCCTCGCGCCCTGCAACAGACTGGGGTCCTGTCGAGGGACCCCGCCTTGCGCCCTGCGACAGACTGAGGTCCTGTCGAGGGACCCCGCCTCGATACCTGCAACAGACTGGGGTCCTGTCGAGGGACCCCGCCTCGCGCCCTGCAACAGACTGGGGTCCTGTCGAGGGACCCCGCCTTGCGCCCTGCGACAGACTGAGGTCCTGTCGAGGGACCCCGCCTCGCGACCTGCAACAGACTGGGGTCCTGTCCAGGGACCCTGTCTCGCGCCCTGCGACAGACTGGGGTCCTGTCCAGGGACCTCGCTTTGTGCCCTGCGACTGAGGGGATAGGGTCCACCCCCGTGACCCTTAACTGGAGTAAACAGGTATAGAAAATGGATGGATAGATTTCAGTCAGTACAGTGTTTCACACATCTGAAATAATGAACGTCACCATTACCTGACAAAATACACTTGTTGAATTATTGAAGGTTTATGGTGCTTTCCCGAATATTTTAAATCTGCAACATGTCCCATCAGACATAAGTAGACATTTGTTTTGTTTGTTTGTTTGTTTGTTTTTTGTGAGTCTTGTGATATTTAAAATGGGACCAGATATGAAGCCTTTTCTTCCAAAAGATCCGCGTGCTCTATGTCAGGGGTGCTCAAGTTCGGTCCTTGAGAGCTACTTTCCTGATACTCTTAGTTGTCTCCCTGCTCCAACACACCTGAATCCAATGAAAGGCTCATTAAAAGCCTGCTAATGAGTCTTTCATTGGATTCAGGTTTGTTGGAGCAGGGAGACAACTAAGAGTATCAGGAAGGTAGCTCTCGAGGACTGAACTTGAGCACCCCTGCTCTATGTAGTTTTTGTTGTACAAGAAGTACAGGGGTCTGTCTCAGGGGCTGCAGCAACATTGTGAATGCAATTAAACGCTTGTAGATGAAAATACAGATGAAAAATGATTTTATTTAAGATCTTATTTCATGCAAAACCTTTTAGTCTCGTCAACAATAATACAGGTTAATAACGGTTTTGTCTGTGTTTTAGAACACTGACACATCACGTCATTGTTTCATCTTAGTCGTGAAAAAAATGTTGTTATATTTCATTATATTTATTATATTTCATCTCGTCTGTTGAAAATAACACTACTCTGGAAGTAGCAGCATTTCTTTGAAGGCTGCAGACTCTCATCAAAAATGGTAGAGAAGCTTGAATCTTCGACTGGACTGGGTTGCTTGACGTGAGGACGTTTCGCTTCAAATTGCAGAAGCTTCCTCAGCTAAAATTCTTGCTCTGGTAGTCTGACCCTTGTCGAGAAAAACAAACAGAAGCCACAAAAGCTGGAGTTTTAAACCTAACCAGACGCGTCCTACCGGCAGACTGCTACTGGGTAGTGACTAAACAATTGCTTTAATTAGCACCTATTGTGCTCTAGTTAGCACCCTCCTAATGACAGGCAGCTGTCCCTCCTAACGATGGGACTGACGCCTCTCCTGATGGCGTGAATGACTCATTACCATGAACAAAACACTGAAACTGCTTTGATCTGAGTACCCCATTGTAAACAGGGGACAAAGCGTGTCTCAGACCCCATCCCTGGTTAAGGCTGGGTTTCAACTATTTCACATAGAATGCCTCTTTCACCCCCTCTCAAACTATTTCTTCTCTCTGGCTAAGATTTTAACTTCCTTGTCCTCAAACGTGTGGTTAGTGTCTTTAAGGTGGAGATGAACTGCAGACTGAGGTTCACTGGCGCCCTCTCTGCGGTGCTGGTATAGCCTTTTGTGTAACAGCTGCTTAGTCTCACCTATGTAGTGTTTGTTACAGTTTTCCTGATAGAATACACTACATTGCTCTGTTTGTAACTAGGGATCCTGTCCTTAGGGTGAACTAATTTCTGTCTCAAGGTGTTAACCGGTTTAAAGTAAACTGGGATTTTGTGCTGTCTGAAGATCCTCTGTAGTTTTTCCCCTACTCCTGCTAAATAAGGGAGAGACACTCCTCTTCTTCTTGTCTCCGTCTCCTGTCTACCTGGTCTCTTTCTTCTCTGGGACTTCTGCACTTTGTCCAGGGACCATTGTGGGTACCCACATACCGTGAGGGCTTTCAGGACAAGTTGTTGTTCTTTAGCCCTTCCCTCTGCAGTTGTGGGCACCTGTAGGGCTCTGTGTTGAAGAGTCTTGATCACCCCGAGCTTGTGTTCAAGGGGGTAGTTTGAGCCAAAGAGCAGATATTGGTCAGTGTGAGTGGGTTTTCTATAGACCCCTGTCTGGAGCTGCCTGTTCTCTCCATTCATAACATCACAGTCCAAGAAGGCTAAATGGTTGTTTCTGGCATCCTCACGTGTGAACTTGATATTGGAGTCCACCAAGTTGATGTGTTCTGTAAAGTCCTCAACCTCCTGTTGCTTGATTTTAACCCATGTGTCATCGACATATCTGAACCAGTGACTGGGAGGGATGCCCGTGAAAGATATTAAGGCTCTCTTCTCCACTCGCTCCATGTACAGACTGGCCACAATGGGGGATACCGGAGACCCCATCTCACAACCATGGATCTGCCTGTAGTAATTCCCCCTAAACAGGAAATACGTGGTGTTAAGACAGATCGCCAAGAGTTGGCAGATGTGGTCTGGTGTGAGTTTGGTCCTTTCATGTAGAGACACATCCTCCAGCAGTCCCTGCCTCACAGCTGAGACGGCCTCAGCGGTGGGGATGCAGGTGAACAACGAATCACATCACATGGTGTCACATCAAATGACACCATAGTTTTATCTGCCTCCAGCTGCAGGTCCTTGATCTTGTTCACAAACTCTTGTGTGTTCTCCACTTGGTGGTCTGAGTTACACACTAGAGGAGCCAAAATCCACTTGAGGTGTTTGGCCAAATTGTACGTGATGGAATCTGTGCTACATACAATAGGCCTGAGTGGCACGTCCTGTTTGTGGATTTTGGGCAGTCCATAGATGCATGGAGAGGCATCCCCATTCCAGTCGAAGATTCAAGCTTCTCTACTATGGAAACCACCTGGACAACTGAGCGCCTACACAGAAACATTGTGACTCATCAAAAATGATCAAATTCTCACCGAGAGTTTACCGATGACATACGTGACGGCGTCTCCATCTGCATCCAAAGCCATCACAGTGAAGACAACGGAGTGGACAGCTGTGAGCTGCAGTCAGAGATCAGATGAAGATGGACCATTGGAAGATATATTCCGTCAGATGTTTGAAAGTAGATGTTCATACCTCACTGATGTAGACCGGCTGAATCGTCTCCTTCAGGAACTCTGGTCTGTTGTCATTTTCATCTATAATCTCCACTATGATCCTGAACTGACTCTGTGGACACAGACAGCCTCACTTTCTTCTTTACTTGACATTTTGTAATTAATAGTAAGGTATTGGATAATGCTTTTTTTTTCCGGAATGTTTGACTTCAGTCAACCCTCATATCATTAGATTTGGTGGATTATGGCACCGTGGTGGCCAAGCGGTCAGGGTACAGCTGTCAAAACAGAAGGTTCAAGACCACCCGTGCCATGTCAGGAAGGGCATTCAGCATAAAAATCTGTGCCAAATAAACATGCAGCTCCATATTGGATGTTTATTTAATAAGTATGTATCAAAATAAGAGCATGAGGAAATACTCCTGCTCTTATTTTGATATTTCTATTTCCATTAGCTTTACTTCCTGTCACCTGGGCTTCCGGTTTCATGTGAACTGTTGCTTTCTTGTTGATTGTATCACTCACAGTATAGCCATCTGCAGCCCTTCTCTCCAGTGCCAGATTGTCTTGTTCCCTTGCCAGGTTTCTCCAGTTCATCTCTCATGTTTTTTTTCCACCTTTGCTGATTCTTGCTGCCTCAGTGCGTCTCCTGAAACCTGCCTGCCATTTCCTGTTCAGTCTAATTGGTAGGTTTATGAGTTGTGTTCTGACACTCTTCTTTTATCACTGGATTACTCACTTGGTACTTCCCTCCTGGACACTGTTGTCAGACACACAGTTTTCCTCTGTGCCGAACCCTCGCCCGTGTCCTTGTCCATCTTTGCTGCTATTTCCATATTCCATTCATTCAGTTGAATGAGAAATTGTGTCCAAACTTTACTGATACTGTATCATGTATGGAAGAAATGAAGCAGTAAGTCCTATTCAGGTCCTGAGACCCATTCGGCCAGTACGTATCCCCAGATACAGTGAGGACAATAAGTATTTGAACATCCTGTGATTTTACAAGTTCTCCCACTTAGAAATCATGGAGGGGTCTGAAATTTTCATCTTAGGTGCATGTCCACTGTGAGAGACATAATCTAAAAAAAAAAATACAGAAATCACAATGTATGATTTTTTTAATAATTTATTTGTATGTTACTGCTGCAAATAAGTATTCGAACAACTGTGAAAATCAATGTTAATATTTGGTACAGTAGCCTTTGTTTGCAACTACAGAAGTCAAACGTTTCTTGTAGTTCTTGACCAGGTTTGCACACACTGCAGCAGGGATTTTGGTCCATTCCTCTATACAGATCTTCTCTAGATCTTTCAGGTTTGGAGTTTCAGCTCCCTCCAAAGATTTTCTATTGAGTTCAGGTCTGGAGACTGGCCAGGCCACACCAGGACCTTGAAATGCTTCTTACGGAGCCCCTCCTAAGTTGCCCTGGCTGTGTGTTTGGGGTCATTGTCATGCTGGAAGACCCAGCCATGACCCATCTTCAGTGCTCTTACTGAGGGAAGGAGGTTACATGAACCCATCTATCCTCCCTTCAATACAGTGCAGTCGTCCTGTCCCTTTTGCAGAAGAGCATCCCCAGAGTATGATGTTTCCACCCCCCTGCTTCACGGTTGGGATGGTTTTCTTGGGATTGTTCTCATCCTCTATCAATCAATCAATCAATTTTATTTATATAGCGCCAAATCACAACAAACAGTTGCCCCAAGGCACTTTATATTGTAAGGCAAGGCCATACAATAATTACGTAAAAACCCCAACAGTCAAAACGACCCCCTGTGAGCAAGCACTTGGCGACAGTGGGAAGGAAAAACTCCCTTTTAACAGGAAGAAACCTCCAGCAGAACCAGGCTCAGGGAGGGGCAGTCTTCTGCTAGGACTGGTTGGGGCTGAGGGAGAGAACCAGGAAAAAGACATGCTGTGGAGGGGAGCAGCGATCAATCACTAATGATTAAATGCAGAGTGGTGCATACAGAGCAAAAAGAGAAAGAAACACTCAGTGCATCATGGGAATCCCTCAGCAGTCTAAGTCTATAGCAGCATAACTAAGGGATGGTTCAGGGTCACCTGATCCAGCCCTAACTATAAGCTTTAGCAAAAAGGAAAGTTTTAAGCCTAATCTTAAAAGTAGAGAGGGTGTCTGTCTCCCTGATCTGAATTGGGAGCTGGTTCCACAGGAGAGGAGCCTGAAAGCTGAAGGCTCTGCCTCCCATTCTACTCTTACAAACCCTAGGAACTACAAGTAAGCCTGCAGTCTGAGAGTGAAGCGCTCTATTGGGGTGATATGGTACTACGAGGTCCCTAAGATAAGATGGGACCTGATTATTCAAAACCTTATAAGTAAGAAGAAGAATTTTAAATTCTATTCTAGAATTAACAGGAAGCCAATGAAGAGAGGCCAATATGGGTGAGATATGCTCTCTCCTTCTAGTCCCCGTTAGTACTCTAGCTGCAGCATTTTGAATTAACTGAAGGCTTTTCAGGGAACTTTTAGGACAACCTGATAATAATGAATTACAATAGTCCAGCCTAGAGGAAATAAATGCATGAATTAGTTTTTCAGCATCACTCTGAGACAAGACCTTTCTAATTTTAGAGATATTGCGGAAATGCAAAAAAGGTCATCCATGTCTTTATGTCTGTAAGACAATCCTGCAGTTTAGCTAATTGGTGTGTGTCCTCTGGCTTCATGGATAGATAAAGCTGGGTATCATCTGCGTAACAATGGAAATTTAAGCAATGCCGTCTAATAATACTGCCTAAGGGAAGCATGTATAAAGTGAATAAAATTGGTCCTAGCACAGAACCTTGTGGAACTCCATAATTAACCTTAGTCTGTGAAGAAGACTCCCCATTTACATGAACAAATTGTAATCTATTAGATAAATATGATTCAAACCACCGCAGCGCAGTGCCTTTAATACCTATGGCATGCTCTAATCTCTGTAATAAAATTTTATGGTCAACAGTATCAAAAGCAGCACTGAGGTCTAACAGAACAAGCACAGAGATGAGTCCACTCTCTGAGGCCATAAGAAGATCATTTGTAACCTTCACTAATGCTGTTTCTGTACTATGATGAATTCTAAAACCTGACTGAAACTCTTCAAATAGACCATTCCTCTGCAGATGATCAGTTAGCTGTTTTACAACTACCCTTTCACGAATTTTTGAGAGAAAAGGAAGGTTGGAGATTGGCCTATAATTAGCTAAGATAGCTGGGTCAAGTGATGGCTTTTTAAGTAATGGTTTAATTACTGCCACCTTAAAAGCCTGTGGTACATAGCCAACTAATAAAGACAGATTGATCATATTTAAGATCGAAGCATTAAATAATGGTAGGGCTTCCTTGAGCAGCCTGGTAGGAATGGGGTCTAATAGACATGTTGATGGTTTGGATGAAGTAACTAATGAAAATAACTCAGACAGAACAATCGGAGAGAAAGAGCCTAACCAAAACACGGCATCACTGAAAGCAGCCAAAGATAACGATATGTCTTTGGGATGGTTATGAGTAATTTTTTCTCTAATAGTTAAAATTTTATTAGCAAAGAAAGTCATTAAGTCATTACTAGTTAAACTTAAAGGAATACTCGGCTCAATAGAGCTCTGACTCTTTGTCAGCCTGGCTACAGTGCTGAAAAGAAACCTGGGGTTGTTCTTATTTTCTTCAATTAGTGATGAGTAGTAAGATGTCCTAGCTTTATGGAGGGCTTTTTTATAGAGCAACAGACTCTTTTTCCAGGCTAAGTGAAGATCTTCTAAATTAGTGAGACGCCATTTCCTCTCCAACTTACGGGTTATCTGCTTTAAGCTACGAGTTTGTGAGTTATACCACGGAGTCAGGCACTTCTGATTTAAAGCTCTCTTTTTCAGAGGAGCTACAGCATCCAAAGTTGTCTTCAATGAGGATGTAAAACTATTGACGAGATAATCTATCTCACAGAGTTTAGGTAGCTACTCTGCACTGTGTTGGTATATGGCATTAGAGAACATAAAGAAGGAATCATATCCTTAAACGTAGTTACAGCGCTTTCTGAAAGACTTCTAGTGTAATGAAACTTATTCCCCACTGCTGGGTAGTCCATCAGAGTAAATGTAAATGTTATTAAGAAATGATCAGACAGAAGGGTTACGGTTAAGTTTTCAATTTCCATACCATAAGTCAGAACAATATCCAAGATATGATTAAAGTGGTGGGTGGACTTTCTCTGTCTATCTCTGTCTCTCTCGCTCTGTCTGTCTCTCTCTCTCTCTCTCTCTGTCTCTCTCTCTCTCTGTCTGTCTCTCTCTCTCTCTCTCTGTCTCTCTCTCTCTCTCTCTCTGTCTGTCTCTCTT
>NC_047124.1:38706478-38757434 GCF_902500255.1 Thalassophryne amazonica | reverse complement strand
CAGTCAGGCAAGGGAGGCGGTGAGGTCATGAGGCAGGGAGGTGGTGAGACGGGGAGGCCATGAGGCAGGGAGGCGGTGAGGCAGGGACGTGGTGAGGCGGGGAGGTGGTGAGATGGGGAGGTGGGGAAGTGGTGAGACAGGGAGGTGGTGAGAAGGGGAGGTGGTGAGACAGGGAGGCGGGGAGGTGGTGAGACAGAGAGGTGGTGAGACGGTGAGACAGGGAGGTGGTGAGACGGGGAGGCGGGGAGGTGGTGAGGCAGGGAGGTGGTGAGACGGGGAGGCGGGGAGGTGGTGAGGCAGGGAGATGGTGAGACGGGGAGGCGGGGAGGTGGTGAGGCAGGCAGGTAGTGAGACAGGGAGGTGGTGAGACGGGGAGGCGGTAAGGCAGGGAGGCTGTGAGGTGGTTATGTGGGGAGGCGGTGAGGCGGTGAGGCAGGGAGGCGGTCACGTGGGGAAGTGGTGAGGCAGGGAGGCAGGGAGGCAGTGAGGTGGTAAGGTGGAGAGGCAGGGAGGCGGTAAGGCAGGGAGGCTGTGAGGTGTTATGTGGGGAGGCGGTGAGGTGGTGAGGCAGGGAGGTGGGGAGGCCTGGAGTTGGTGAGGCAGGGAGGCGGTGAAGCAGGCAGGCAGTGAGATGGGGAGGCGGTAAGATGGGGAGGCGTTGAGGCAGGGAGGTGGGGAGGCGGGGAGGCACTGAGATGCTGAGACAGGGAGGCAGTCAGGCAGGGAGGCGGTGAGGTGGGGAGGTCATGAGGCAGGGAGGTGGTGAGACGGGGAGGCCGTGAGGCCATGAGGCAGGGAGGCGGTGAGGCAGGGACGTGGTGAGGCGGGGAGGTGGGGAGCCAGTGAGGGGGGTAGGCGGGGAGGCAGGGAGGTGGTGAGATGGGGAGGCGGTGACGCAGGGTGGTGGTGAGATGGGGAGGACGTGAGTTGCGGAGGCGGGGGGGCGGGGGAGTCAGGGAGGCGGTGAGGCAGGGAGGTGGTGAGATGGGGAGGCGTCGAGGCCGTGACGACATGAGGCAGGGAGGTGGTTAGATGGGGAGGCGGTGAGGCCATGATGCGGGGAGGCAGGGAGGTGGTGAGATGGGGAGGCCATGAGGCGGGGAGGCGGTGAGGTGGGGAGGCAGTGAGGCAGTGAGGGGGGTAGGCAGGGAGGCGGTGAGTGGGTGAGGTGGGGAGGCGGTGAGGGGGGTAGGCAGGGAGGCGGTGATTGGGTGAGGTGGGGAGGCAGTGAGGGGGGTAGGCAGGGAGGCGGTGAGTGGGTGAGGTGGTGAGACGTGGAGGCGGTGAGGTCGGAAGGTGGTGAAATGTGGACGCGGTGAGGAGGTGGTGAAACGGGGAGTTGGTGAGGTCGGGAGGTGGTGAAACGTGGAGACGGTGAGGTGGGGAGGTGGTGAAACGGGGAGTTGGGAGGTCGGGAGGTGGTGAAACGTGGAGGCGGTGAGGTGATGAAACGGGGAGTTGGGGAGGCGGGGAGGTAGTGAGACAGGGAGGTGGTGAGAAGGGGAGGCAAGGAGGTGGTGAGACAGGGAGGTGGCGAGACGGGGAGGCAGGGAGGTGGTGAGACGGGGAGGCGGGGAGGTGGTGAGGCAGGGAGGTGGTGAGACGTGGAGGCGGGGAGGTGGTGAGGCAGGGAGATGGTGAGACGGGGAGGCGGGGAGGTGGTGAGGCAGGCAGGTAGTGAGACAGGGAGGTGGTGAGAGGGGGAGGCGGGGAGGTGGTGAGGCAGGGAGGCGGTAAGGCAGGGAGGCTGTGAGGTGGTTATGTGGGGAGGCGGTGAGGCGGTGAGGCAGGGAGGCGGTCACGTGGGGAGGTGGTGAGGCAGGGAGGCAGTGAGGCGGTAAGGTGGAGAGGCAGGGAGGCGGTAAGGTAGGGAGGCTGTGAGGTGGTTATGTGGGGAGGCGGGTGGGAGGCGGTGAGGCAGGGAGGCGGTGACGTGGGGAGGCGGTGAGGCAGGGAGGTGGGGAGGCAGGGAGGCGGTGAAGCAGGCAGGCAGTGAGATGGGGAGGCGGTAAGACGGGGAGGCGTTGAGGCAAGGAGGTATTGAAGTGGGTACAAGTGGCTGAAATGGGCTTCCTCAGGAGGAACGCTGGTGTCTCCCTTAGATATAAGGTGAGAAGTTCGATCATCCGTGGGGAGCTTGGAGTAGAGCTGCTGGTCCTTTGCATTGAAAAGAGCTGGCTGAGGTAGTTCAGGCATCTGGTAAGGATGCCCCCTGGGTGCCTCCCTAGGGAGGCGTTCCAGACACATCCATCTGGGAGGAGACACCGGGGAAGACCCAGGACTAGGTCGAGAAATTACAGTATCTCCACACGGGCCTGGGAATGCCTCAGGATCCCCCAGTCAGAGGTGGTCAATGTGGGACGGAAAAGGGAAGTCTGGGGTCCCCTGCTGGAGCTGTTGCCCCTGCGACCCGATCCCAGATGAGTAGTTGAAGATGTATGTATGTAAACAAATGAAATGATGACCAATGACATGAAATATTTACAAAAGATATATTAAACACTAACAGGTAGGTAGGTCCCTTTGTCTTGTTTTTAGGGTCACCATAATATGGATCTACATGTTGAACTGGCACAAGTTTTAGACCAGATGTCCTTCCTGATGCAACTCCACATTACCTGGAGAAATGTATATTCAAATGCTAACTGCTAAATTAAATACTAAGAAATGAAATACAATATTAGAGAAATATTAATAAATTAAATAAAATATCAAATTAAATTAAATATTAACAAATAAAATATTAATAACTGAAATAAAATGTTAAATAGAAAATGACAAATTACATGAAATATTAAATGAAATATTAAATTAATTAACAAATGAAGAGAAATATTAATAAATTAAATACAATATTAAATTTAATTAAATATTAACAAATAGAATATTAACAACTGAAATATTAAATTAAATAACAAATGAAGAGAAATATTAATAAATTAAATACAATATTAAATTAAATAAATATTAACAAATAGAATATTAACAACTGAAATATTAAATTAAATAAATTAAGATAAATATTAATAAATTAAATAAAATATTAAATTAAATATTAACAAATAAAATATTTAAACAAAAAGAAATATTAAATAAAATATTAACAAATTAAGTGACATATTAATAAATTAAATAAAATATTAAATGAAATGAAAAATTAACAAATGAAATTGCAAATGAAATGAAGCTGAGGAAAAAAAAAACCCCAACATGAATCAGAAGTCAAAGTAGACCCGAGGATGAGTACAGCCATGTTGCTGTGTTTGTGTTTGTGTGTGTGTGTCCTGTCCCACCTTCTTTCCTCTGGGTGTTTCCCGTAAACCCTCTGATGCATGAGTTATGAAAAGCTTCTGTCAAGATGTTTTTCTGAAGTTTACTGACATGAAAAAATATGTTGGTTTTTTTTTCAAAATACGATGTTTTCATAAATTAGAGAAACGTCCACTCCAGTGGACGATGTGCTCCTGAGCACCAGCTGTCCACTGCAGTGCCCGCTATGCACCAGAGGGTTTGGGGGGCCGACCTTTCGCTCCAGTGTTGTGATGACAGATTTCTTGTAGTCGTCCTTTGTCAGGTTGAAAAAAACTGTGTCATGGAGATTATTTGCAGCTGAGTGGACACACCTGTAACAATGTGGTGGGACAACCTGAGGAAGAGGTCCAGCCTGCATGGACTCAGCATCTTCCTTTTTCTTGCCCTCGTTCTGATGACCACAAAAAAAAAAGATGGAAAAAAGTTATTCAAAACCAAGAAGTCAAACCATTTGATAGAATCAATTCTGTCAGGACAGCAGCAGGTTCTGGTTCATGTCCATTTTCTAAAGGAATCAGGCAAAACGGTTTCTCGAGAAACCCACTTTGGACTCCAGGTTGCTGACAAACTTTTGACTAAGTTCCAATTCGTCATCCCCCTAAAGTCTTTAGAAGGAGAAGACTGACATATTTTTGGATGAATGTCGTTCTTGAATCTTTGGTTCCACAGCCGACACTCGCTGAAGCTCTGAACCATTGAGTGCGGACCATGGACACTTTTTCTTGTCAGGTTCTTTCATGGCTAACATCTTGAAAGGTTCATCACTGTGTGTTTTATAACTGCATCTGAAGTTTGGAGTACCTCAAGGTCCTGTTCTGGGTCCACTGTAGTGTTGTCTTCGTGTGATGATTGTGACGAGCTGTAGATGTTCATGTTTGTTTGGTCCTGGAGGTTTGAGTCAAAGGACACTGAGATGACTTGCAACTTATATTAGCAATTTTTTTTCTTTTACAGAAAAAATTTGTTCGAATAGCTACTTTTTCAAAACCTTGTGCTCCAAGTGCGCCTTTGTTTTTTAGATTGCAGCTCTTAAATATCTTTCATATAAATATCTTCCTGACCTGTACATTTGTTTTCAGAGCTCTGCATGACACTAGATGGCCTTTATTCATCAAATATTATTTTGTACACAAACATCAAATTCATAATTATCCAACAAGACAGATCTCACATTTGCATTTATTTTTGCATAGAACGACTCGTTATCAGCATCATATCAGATATCATGGTGTTAAATCTTGGAATGATACAGTACATCTTCTAAATCCACCCATCACTTTATACAGATATATAAGTGGATTAAAAGTAAAACTCCTGTATGAGTATTCATAATGTCAAATTAATATTACCTGGTTTTAAATTGATTTAAATGTTTTAAACTTTGTGACTTGATATAATTTTGATATAACTTTTGTTTATTGTTGATATTTTTATATTTTTGTTTGGAAGTGGGTCCTTGATACCCCTCTTTGGCTTCTACCACTTCCTTGCACAGTATGCTTATATTTTATTTTTTTTTCTGTTGTTTTATATATATATATATACATACATATGGAAACTGTGATTTCTTTTGTGCTAAATAAATTAAACTGAAGCTGACGGTTGTTGGTGCAGAGATGATTTAGTGATTAATCACAGTAAAAAGTTTAAAATCTTTTTGCTGTTGATGTTGTCCTCGGGTGGTTCAGTCAGCACTTCTTCACTGATATAATCTGTCTGAGACAGAAGTCCAAACCCCGATTCCTGCTCCGTGTCCTCCAGAAGTGGTTACTGTAATATTTCATATTCTGATTTACTCCATAAGTACAGCATGTCTTCAGGTGATTCAAAGGACGGCTGCTGGAATTTTAACTCAAACCCGGAAATTTGATGACCTCAGAGCCGTGCTGTGGGTTGGACAGGTGTCCCATCCATTGGGAACCTTTGGCTCTCAGCTGCTAAACGCAGCAGGATCCCGTCGTGTCGTTGACCCTGAGCTCAGTCTGGACTCCGCTTTCTGAAGGTGTTGGTCTCATCTTTGAGTTCTGCGTCTCGGCCTCTGAGTTTTATTTGACGGCCAATGAAGGAGCGTTTGACGTCTTTGGATTCGGGATCGTTCGTTACTTTGAAAATATTTTTGAAGCTCTTTTGAAGTCAATGAAAGTCAAACTTCCATCTCAATCTAAAGCGAAAACACTCCAATTGTTCGGACGTATTGATATTTTACAGATACTTTTATATTTGTTTTGTACTTGCAGAAAGAAGCCACAAGCTTCAGGTCAACTTCACAAACCCCCAACAAGCCGCCTCGGCCTGCTCTGCCTTCAGCCAATCAGCAAAGAGGAAAATTATGCCTCACAAAGTACAGATAGGTGAAGTCAGTCCCTTCAGCTTCCCCCCGGTTCCACTTGGGGGCGCCACAGCAGATCTGAGGTGGAGCTGCATGTTGATTTGGCACAAATTTTACAGTTTTAGAAAAGTGCTTTTTGATATCCTCCAGGTCTGTGGAGGGTCTCAGTGCCGTCCTCCTGTCCTTCTATCTTAAGGTCTTCACTTTGACAGTCACTTCAGCAGGCAGTCAAATGAACAGAAACAACGTAGTACTGCATGAACAAAGTACTGCTGTATGAACATAGTACTGTATGAAAGGAGTACTGCATGAACATAGTACTGTATGCATACTGAAATGCATTTATTTCCTCTAGGCTGGACTATTGTAATTCATTATTATCAGGTTGTCCTAAAAGTTCCCTAAAAAGCCTTCAGTTAATTCAAAATGCTGCAGCTAGAGTACTGACGGGGACTAGAAGGAGAGAGCATATCTCACCCATATTGGCCTCTCTTCATTGGCTTCCTGTTAATTCTAGAATAGAATTTAAAATTCTTCTTCTTACTTATAAGGTTTTGAATAATCAGGTCCCATCTTATCTTAGGGACCTCGTAGTACCATATCACCCCAATAGAGCGCTTCGCTCTCAGACTGCAGGCTTACTTGTAGTTCCTAGGGTTTGTAAGAGTAGAATGGGAGGCAGAGCCTTCAGCTTTCAGGCTCCTCTCCTGTGGAACCAGCTCCCAATTCAGATCAGGGAGACAGACACCCTCTCTACTTTTAAGATTAGGCTTAAAACTTTCCTTTTTGCTAAAGCTTATAGTTAGGGCTGGATCAGGTGACCCTGAACCATCCCTTAGTTATGCTGCTATAGACGTAGACTGCTGGGGGGTTCCCATGATGCACTGTTTCTTTCTCTTTTTGCTCTGTATGCACCACTCTGCATTTAATCATTAGTGATCGATCTCTGCTCCCCTCCACAGCATGCCTTTTTCTGGTTCTCTCCCTCAGCCCCAACCAGTCCCAGCAGAAGACTGCCCCTCCCTGAGCCTGGTTCTGCTGGAGGTTTCTTCCTGTTAAAAGGGAGTTTTTCCTTCCCACTGTAGCCAAGTGCTTGCTCACAGGGGGTCGTTTTGACCGTTGGGGTTTTACATAATTATTGTATGGCCTTGCCTTACAATATAAAGCGCCTTGGGGCAACTGTTTGTTGTGATTTGGCGCTATATAAAAAAAATTGATTGATTGATTGATTGATATAGTAGTGTATAAAAGTAGTACTGCATGAATGTAGTACTGTATGGACATAGTACTGTGTAAAAGTAGTGCTGCATGAATATAGTACTGTATGGACATAGTACTGTGTAAAAGTAGTGCTGCATGAATATAGTACAATATGAACATCTTACTGCATGACAATAATACTGTATGAACATAGTACTGTGTGAATAGTACTGTTGTGTAAGTGTAGGAACACGGACCCACAACAGGGGGCGCAAATGAACGGACAATGGAGTAAGTCAAAATAACAACGCTTTACTGTTGTGAATGTGCACAACGAATACAACCAATCACGGAAATGAACAACAGTCAATTCACAAAAGTGTCGTGTGGGCAGGCTCGAAGATAGGAGACGCCTGTCCAAGGTCAGACCGGAACCACGCGGCTTCCTCCGCCACAGGACCCCGGGAATACTGGAGCCGCCAAGTCCCGAACTCCCAGGTGGCCACTGCCTCCGCGTGTCGGACCTGGTACTGCTGGCGAGGAACAAAGGACAATTAGATGGGGGCGCGTTTGCACCCAGGACTCCGAACAGCAGGGAAGTTACCTCCACCTCTCGTTGGAACAGTAATCCACAAACTAGCACAATCCAAAAAGATACACTCCGTTAGCTTCGATACGTTACCTCTCCGGTAGAAACGATATCTCGGCAATGAGGTGGAGGTGCCGTCCTGCTGATACACCCCACTGATGATTGCCGTCAGCTGTCTCAGGTGATGGGTGACAGCTGTCACCGTAGCTGCTCCCGTGAGGCGGCGGCGCCCTCTGGTGCCTGGAGCCCGCACTCCAGGCAGGGCGCCCTCTGGTGGTGGTGGGCCAGCAGTACCTCCTCTTCAGCGGCCCACACAACAGGACCCCCCCCTCAACGGGCGCCTCCTGGCGCCCGACCGGGCTTGTCCGGGTGGCGACGGTAGAAGTCGGCCAGGAGGGCCGGGTCCAGGATGAAGCTCTTCTTCACCCAGGAGCGTTCTTCGGGACCGTACCCCTCCCAGTCCACCAGATATTGAAAGCCCCGGCCCATCTGTCGGACGTCCAACAACCGGCGCACTGTCCAAGCCGGCTCGCCATCGATGATCCGGGCAGGAGGTGGTGCCGGACCGGGTGTACAGAGGGGCGAGGTGTGATGGGGCTTGAGCTTTGACACATGAAATACTGGATGGATCCGCAGTGAGGCTGGAAGTCAAAGCCTCACTGTGGCGGGATTGATGACCTTGAGAATTTTAAACGGTCCTATGTACCTGTCCTGCAGTTTTGGGGAGGCCACTTGTAGTGGGATGTCCTTGGTGGACAACCACACTTCCTGCCCGGGGCGATACGTAGGGGCCGGGGTCCACCGCCGGTCTGCATGGGTCTTCGCCCTCATCCGGGCCTTCAACAAAGCAGAACGGGCGGCACGCCACACCCGACGGCACTTCCGCAGGTGGGCCTGGACCGAGGGCACACCGACCTCTCCCTCAACCACCGGGAACAATGGGGGCTGATACCCCAAACACACCTCAAAGGGGGAGAGGCCGGTGGCTGATGACACTTGACTGTTGTGGGCGTACTCGATCCAGGCCAGATGAGTACTCCAGGCCGCCGGGTGCGCGGCTGTCACACAACGCAGTGTTTGCTCCATTTCTTGATTGGCCCGCTCTGCTTGCCCGTTGGTCTGGGGGTGATACCCGGATGAGAGACTGACCGTGGCCCCCAGTTCCCGGCAAAAGCTCCTCCAGACATGCGAGGAGAACTGGGGACCGCGATCGGAGACGATGTCTCATGGTATCCCATGCAGGCGGACGACATGGTGGACCAGGAGGTCCGCTGTCTCCTGGGCCGTTGGGAGCTTCGGGAGGGCCACGAAGTGGGCCGCCTTGGAGAATCGGTCCACTATCGTGAGGATGACGGTGTTTCCCTGGGACGGCGGGAGGCCCGTGACAAAATCCAGGCCGATGTGGGACCAGGGGCGATGAGGCACGGGCAGCGGCTGTAGCAGTCCCGGAGCCTTGCGATGGTCGGCCTTGCCCCTGGCGCAGGTGGTACAGGCCTGGATATAGTCCCGGACGTCGGCCTCCAGGGACGCCCACCAGAAGCGCTGCCGGACAACTGCCACGGTTCTTCGCACCCCTGGATGACAGGAGAGCTTAGAGCCATGACAGAAGTCCAGGACTGCAGCCCTTGCCTCTGGTGGGACGTAAAGTCTGTTCTTTGGTCCAGTCCCGGGGTCCGGGCTTCGTGCCAGGGCCTCCCGGATGGTTCTCTCTACGTCCCAGGTGAGGGTGGCCACGATAGTGGACTCCGGGATGATGGGTTCCGGTGGATCCGACAACTCCGCTTTGACCTCGTCTTCGTGTACCCGGGACAAGGCATCCGATTTCTGGTTCTTGGTCCCGGGCCGGTAGGTGATGTGGAAGTCAAAACGGCCGAAGAACAGTGACCAGCGGGCTTGCCTGGGATTCAGCCGCTTGGCGGTCCTGATATATTCCAGGTTCCGGTGGTCAGTGAAAACCGTGAATGGCACGGACGTTCCCTCCAACAGGTGTCTCCACTCTTCAAGAGCCTCTTTCACCGCAAGGAGTTCTCGGTTGCCGACGTCATAGTTCCGTTCAGCCGGGGTCAACCTGCGGGAAAAATAGGCACACGGATGAAGGACCTTATCGGTCTTCCCACTCTGGGACAGCACAGCTCCTATCCCTGAGTCCGAGGCGTCCACTTCAACCACTAACTGGCGACTAGGATCGGGCTGCACCAGAACGGGTGCAGACGAGAAGCGCCGTTTCAACTCCTTGAACGCAGCCTCGCAACGATCCGACCAGGTGAAGGGGACTTTTGGTGAGGTCAGGGCTGTCAGGGGGCTAACAACCTGACTGTAGCCCTTAATGAACCTCCTGTAGAAATTCACAAAGCCGAGGAACTGTTGCAGCTTCCTACGGCTTGTGGGTTGGGGCCAGTCTCTCACCGCCGCAACCTTGGCCGGATCAGGAGCGACGGAGTTGGGGGAGATGATGAACCCCAGGAAGGACAAAGAGGTGCGGTGAAACTCACACTTCTCGCCCTTAACAAACAGCCGGTTCTCCAATAACCGCTGCAGGACCTGACGTACATGTCGGACATGGGTCTCAGGATCCGGAGAAAAGATGAGTATGTCGTCTAAATATACGAAGACGAATCGGTGCAGGAAGTCCCGCAAGACATCATTAACCAATGCTTGGAATGTCGCGGGAGCATTTGTAAGACCGAACGGCATGACCAGGTACTCAAAATGACCTAACGGGGTGTTAAATGCCGTCTTCCACTCGTCTCCCTTCCGGATCCGAACCAGGTGATACGCATTCCTAAGATCAAGCTTGGTGAATATCTGGGCTCCATGCAGGGGCGTGAACACCGAATCCAACAAGGGTAAGGGGTATCGGTTACGAACCGTGATTTCGTTCAGCCCCCTGTAATTGATGCATGGACGTAATCCGCCATCCTTTTTCCCCACAAAAAAGAAACCCGCACCCATCGGGGAGGTGGAATTCCGGATCAACCCGGCAGCCAAAGAGTCCCGGATGTAGGTCTCCATTGATTCGCGTTCAGGTCGTGAGAGGTTGTACAGCCTACTGGACGGGAACTCAACGCCTGGAACCAAATCAATGGCACAATCATACGGGCGGTGCGGGGGAAGGGTGAGTGCCAGATCCTTGCTGAACACCTCCGCAAGGTCATGGTACTGCACCGGCACCGTCCCTAGATTGGGCGGGGCTCTGACCTCCTCCCTGGCCTGGGAACCGGGAGGAACCGAGGAACCTAAACATACCCGATGGCAGGTCTCGCTCCACTGAACCACTACCCCGGACGGCCAAGCGATCCGGGGATTGTGTTTCAACATCCAGGGAAAACCTAAAATCACACGGGAGGTGGCAGGAGTCACGAAAAACTCGATTTCCTCCCGGTGATTCCCCGACACCACCAGAGTTACTGGTGGTGTCCTGTGAGTGATTGAAGGGAGTAGGGAGCCATCTAGCGCCCGTACCTGCACAGGCGAGGTAAGCGCCACCAGAGGGAACCCTATCTCCCTGGCCCATTTGCTGTCTAGCAAATTCCCTTCTGAGCCCGTGTCCACCAGTGCTGGGGCCTTCAGGGTTAAATCCTCATAAAGGATTGTAACTGGGAGTCGTGTGGCGATGTGGGTGTGTCCCACGTGAACGTCTCTGCCCACCCCTAGCCCAGTTTCTAGGGGCGGGCGTTGGTGTTTTAACCGCTCGGGGCAGTCCCTTACTTGATGCTCAATCGAGCCACAAACAAAACATGCCCCGCGGGCCAGCCTCCTTTGTGTGACCGGTGCCCTAAATGTTGCCCTACTCGTGTCCATAGCTTCGTCAGCAGGGGGGGCTGTAACCGCACGGAGCACAGGGGCCGTGGAGCGTGGGGAGGGCGGAACGCGGTCGGAACCGGAAGGGAGAGGGACGACGCGTGCCTGGCCATGCCCTTCGTCTCGTTCCCGACGACGCTCATTTAACCGATTGTCTAAACGTATAACAAGATCGATAAGCCCATCTAAATCCCGCGGTTCGTCCTTAGCCACCAGGTGCTCCTTGAGGACCAACGACAGTCCGTTTACGAAGGTGGCACGGAGGGCAGCGCTATTCCAGCCGGACCTCGCAGCCGCGATGCGGAAGTCGACTGCATAGGCAGCTGCGCTCCGGCGCCCCTGTCTCATTGACAGCAGCATGGCTGAAGCGGTCTCTCCTCTATTAGGGTGATCGAACACCGTTCTGAGCTCCCTCACAAACCCATCATATGTCAGAAGGAGCCGTGAACTTTGCTCCCAGAGCGCTGTAGCCCAAGCGCGTGCCTCACCACGAAGCAGATTTATCACATAAGCTACTTTGCTAGCGTCAGTCGCGTACATGACGGGACGCTGTGCGAAGACGAGCGAACACTGCATAAGAAAATCCGCGCACGTCTCCACACAGCCTCCGTACGGCTCTGGGGGGCTTATGTATGCTTCAGGGGAAGGTGGGAGGGGTCGTTGGACAACCAGTGGAACGTCGCTGTTACGCACAGGTTCTACGGGAGGGAGAGCCGCAGCGGCGCCCGGAGGGCGCGCTTCCACCTGCGCGGCGAGAGCCTCCACCCTGCGGTTCAGGAGGACGTTCTGCTCGGTCATCAAATCCAACCGAGTCGTGAAAGCGGTGAGGATCCGCTGCAACTCACCGATTACCCCTCCTGCGGACGCCTGTGCGCCTTGTTCTTCCATTGGCCGTTCAACAGCCGGTTGACGCCCCTCGGGATCCATGACGCTGGCCGAGATATCCTGTTGTGTAAGTGTAGGAACACGGACCCACAACAGGGGGCGCAAATGAACGGACAATGGAGTAAGTCAAAATAACAACGCTTTACTGTTGTGAATGTGCACAACGAATACAACCAATCACGGAAATGAACAACAGTCAATTCACAAAAGTGTCGTGTGGGCAGGCTCGAAGATAGGAGACGCCTCTCCAAGGTCAGACCGGAACCACATGGCTTCCTCCGCCACAGGACCCCGGGAATACTGGAGCCGCCAAGTCCCGAACTCCCAGGTGGCCACTGCCTCCGCGTGTCGGACCTGGTACTGCTGGCGAGGAACAAAGGACAGTTAGATGGGGGCGCGTTTGCACCCAGGACTCCGAACAGCAGGGAAGTTACCTCCACCTCTCGTTGGAACAGTAATCCACAAACTAGCACAATCCAAAAAGATACACTCTGTTAGCTTCGATACGTTACCTCTCCGGTAGAAACGATATCTCGGCAATGAGGTGGAGGTGCCGTCCTGCTGATATACCCCACTGATGATTGCCGTCAGCTGTCTCAGGTGATGGGTGACAGCTGTCACCGTAGCTGCTCCCGTGAGGCGGCGGCGCCCTCTGGTGCCTGGAGCCCGCACTCCAGGCAGGGCGCCCTCTGGTGGTGGTGGGCCAGCAGTACCTCCTCTTCAGCGGCCCACACAACAAGTACTGCATGAAAGTAGTAGTGTATGAAAGTAGTACTGCATGAATGTAGTACTGTATGAGCATAATACTGCATGAAAGTAGTAGTGTATGAAAGTAGTACTGCATGAATGTAGTACTGTATGAACATAGTACTGCATGAAAGTAGTAGTGTTTGAAAGTAGTACTGCATGAATGTAGTACTGTATGAACATAGTACTGCATGAATGTAGTACTGTATGAACATAGTACTGCATGAAAGTAGTAGTGTATGAAAGTAGTACTGCATGAATGTAGTACTGTATTAACATAGTACTGCATGAAAGTAGTAGTGTTTGAAAGTAGTACTGCATGAATGTAGTACTGTATGAACATAGTAGTGTATGAATATAGTACTGCATGAAAGTAGTGTATGAAAGTAGTACTGCATGAACGTAGTACTGTATGAATATAGTACTGCATTACTGCATGGTATACGTGTCTGGAGGAGACAGTTCTCAAACTCCGTGGATGGTCCCAGTGTCGCCCTTCCGTCTTTCTGTCCTTCTATCTCAAAGTCCTCACTTTGACAGTCACTTCAGCAAGCGATCAAATGAATAGAAACAACATAGTACTGCATGAATGTAGATCTTCACTTAGCCTGGAAAAAGAGTCTGTTGCTCTATAAAAAAAGCCCTCCGTAAAGCTAGGACATCTTTCTACTCATCACTAATTGAAGAAAATAAGAACAACCCCAGGTTTCTTTTCAGCACTGTAGCCAGGCTGACAAAGAGTCAGAGCTCTATTGAGCTGAGTATTCCATTAACTTTAACTAGTAATGATTTCATGACTTTCTTTGCTAACAAAATTTTAACTATTACAGAAAAAATTACTCATAACCATCCCAAAGACGTATCGTTACCTTTGGCTGCTTTCAGTGATGCCGGTATTTGGTTAGACTCTTTCTCTCCGATTGTTCTGTCTGAGTTATTTTCATTAGTTACTTCATCCAAACCATCAACATGTCTATTAGACCCCATTCCTACCAGGCTGCTCAAGGAAGCCCTACCATTATTTAATGCTTCGATCTTAAATATGATCAATCTATCTTTGTTAGTTGGCTATGTACCACAGGCTTTTAAGGTGGCAGTAATTAAACCATTACTTAAAAAGCCATCACTTGACCCAGCTATCTTAGCTAATTATAGGCCAATCTCCAACCTTCCTTTTCTCTCAAAAATTCTTGAAAGGGTAGTTGTAAAACAGCTAACTGATCATCTGCAGAGGAATGGTCTATTTGAAGAGTTTCAGTCAGGTTTTAGAATTCATCATAGTACAGAAACAGCATTAGTGAAGGTTACAAATGATCTTCTTATGGCCTCGGACAGTGGACTCATCTCTGTGCTTGTTCTGTTAGACCTCAGTGCTGCTTTTGATACTGTTGACCATAAAATTTTATTACAGAGATTAGAGCATGCCATAGGTATTAAAGGCACTGCGCTGCGGTGGTTTGAATCATATTTGTCTAATAGATTACAATTTGTTCATGTAAATGGGGAATCTTCTTCACAGACTAAAGTTAATTATGGAGTTCCACAAGGTTCTGTGCTAGGACCAATTTTATTCACTTTATACATGCTTCCCTTAGGCAGTATTATTAGACGGTATTGCTTAAATTTTCATTGTTACGCAGATGATACACAGCTTTATCTATCCATGAAGCCAGAGGACACACACCAATTAGCTAAACTGCAGGATTGTTTTACAGACATAAAGACATGGATGACCTCTAATTTCCTGCTTTTAAACTCAGATAAAACTGAAGTTATTGTACTTGGCCCCACAAATCTTAGAAACATGGTGTCTAACCAGATCCTTACTCTGGATGGCATTACCCTGACCTCTAGTAATACTGTGAGAAATCTTGGAGTCATTTTTGATCAGGATATGTCATTCAAAGCGCATATTAAACAAATATGTAGGACTGCTTTTTTGCATTTACGCAATATCTCTAAAATCAGAAAGGTCTTGTCTCAGAGTGATGCTGAAAAACTAATTCATGCATTTATTTCCTCTAGGCTGGACTATTGTAATTCATTATTATCAGGTTGTCCTAAAAGTTCCCTAAAAAGCCTTCAGTTAATTCAAAATGCTGCAGCTAGAGTACTGACGGGGACTAGAAGGAGAGAGCATATCTCACCCATATTGGCCTCTCTTCATTGGCTTCCTGTTAATTCTAGAATAGAATTTAAAATTCTTCTTCTTACTTATAAGGTTTTGAATAATCAGGTCCCATCTTATCTTAGGGACCTCGTAGTACCATATCACCCCAATAGAGCGCTTCGCTCTCAGACTGCAGGCTTACTTGTAGTTCCTAGGGTTTGTAAGAGTAGAATGGGAGGCAGAGCCTTCAGCTTTCAGGCTCCTCTCCTGTGGAACCAGCTCCCAATTCAGATCAGGGAGACAGACACCCTCTCTACTTTTAAGATTAGGCTTAAAACTTTCCTTTTTGCTAAAGCTTATAGTTAGGGCTGGATCAGGTGACCCTGAACCATCCCTTAGTTATGCTACTATAGACGTAGACTGCTGGGGGGTTCCCATGATGCACTGTTTCTTTCTCTTTTTGCTCTGTATGCACCACTCTGCATTTAATCATTAGTGATCGATCTCTGCTCCCCTCCACAGCATGTCTTTTTCCTGGTTCTCTCCCTCAGCCCCAACCAGTCCCAGCAGAAGACTGCCCCTCCCTGAGCCTGGTTCTGCTGGAGGTTTCTTCCTGTTAAAAGGGAGTTTTTCCTTCCCACTGTAGCCAAGTGCTTGCTCACAGGGGGTCGTTTTGACCGTTGGGGTTTTACATAATTATTGTATGGCCTTGCCTTACAATATAAAGCGCCTTGGGGCAACTGTTTGTTGTGATTTGGCGCTATATAAAAAAAATTGATTGATTGATTGATAGTGTATGAGCATAGCTCTGCATGAACATAGTACTGTATGAAAATGGTACTGCATGAACGTAGTACAGTGTGAAAATGATACTGTATGAACATAGTACTGTATGAAAGTAGTACAGCATGAACAAAGTACTGGTGTATGAACATAGTACTGTATGAAAGGAGTACTGCATAAACATAGTACTGTATAAAAGTAGTAGTGCATGAACATAGTACTGTATGAACAGAGTACTGCATGGAAGTAGTAGTGTATGAAAGTAGCACTTCATGAACGGAGTACTGTATGAATATAGTACTACATTATTGCTTGGTATACTTGTCTGGAGGAGACGGTTCTCAAACTGAGTGACATTACAAGAAGTAGAATCATGAGGAAAACCACCAAGACACCCGACAACGCTGACTAGGTTCATGTCTCCATAGCCAGTTTTTTTTCAGAGTTGTTAAGTCTATTCAGGTGTGGTGTCCAAGTGGGTCTGTTAGTGAAGTTTAGGGATAGCACTCGGCGATCACCTTAGTATTTTTTCTGTTCAAAAGGAATAAAATAAAATCTTGCACATGAGGTTTTAACAACAAAGGATACCAGCAAATGTCCATTGACATCAAAGGATACCAGCCAATGCCCAATGACATCAGAGGATTCAAGCAAACAGCCTTAAACATCAATGGATACCACCTGTCGGCCTTTAACATCAACAGATAGAAGCAAATGACTATTAACATCCAAGGAAACCAGCAAACGCCCTTTAATATCAAAGGATATCAGCAAACAAACGCCCATTAACATCAAAGGATACCAGCAAACGCCCTTTAACACCAACGACTGCAGCTAACGCTCTTTAACATCAACGGATACCAGCTAACGCCCTTTAACATCAACGGATACCAGCAAACGTCCTTTAGCATCAAACAATATCAGCAAACATCCTTTAACATCAAAGGACACCAGCAAACACCCTTTAAAGGATACCAGAAAATGCCATTAAACATCAAACGATACCAGGAAACACCAATTAACATCCAAGGAAACCAGCAAATGTCCTTTAACATCAAAGGATACCAGTGAACGCCAGTTAACATCTGCAGATACCAACAAACACCCTTTTATATCAAAGGACACCAGCACCTGCCCTTTAACATCAAAGGATTACAGCAAACCCCCTTTAACATCAACGGATACCAGTAAAACCCCCTTTAACATCAATGGATACAAGTAAAACCCCCTTTAACATCAACGGATACCAGCAGGCTACCATTAACATCAAAGGATACCAGTGAACACCCTTTAACATCAACGGATACCAGTAAAACGCCCTTTAACATCAACGGATACCAGTAAAACCCCCTTTAACATCAACGGATACCAGTAAAAACCCCTTTAACATCAACGGATACCAGCAGGCTGCCATTAACATCAAAGGATACCAGTGAACACCCTTTAACATCAACGGATACCAGTAAAACGTCCTTTACATCAACGGATACCAGTAAAACCCCCTTTAACATCAATGGATACCAGCAGGCTGCCATAACATCAAAGGATACCAGTGAACACCCTTTAACATCAACGGATACCAGTAAAACACCCTTTAACATCAACGGATACCAGCAGGCTGCCATTAATCAATCAATCAATCAATTTTTTTATATAGCGCCAAATCACAACAAACAGTTGCCCCAAGGCGCTTTATATTGTAAGGCAAGGCCATACAATAATTATGTAAAACCCCAACGGTCAAAACGACCCCCTGTGAGCAAGCACTTGGCTACAGTGGGAAGGAAAAACTCCCTTTTAACAGGAAGAAACCTCCAGCAGAACCAGGCTCAGGGAGGGGCAGTCTTCTGCTGGGACTGGTTGGGGCTGAGGGAGAGAACCAGGAAAAAGACATGCTGTGGAGGGGAGCAGAGATCGATCACTAATGATTAAATGCAGAGTGGTGCATACAGAGCAAAAAGAGAAAGAAACAGTGCATCATGGGAACCCCCCAGCAGTCTACTTCTATAGCAGCATAACTAAGGGATGGTTCAGGGTCACCTGATCCAGCCCTAACTATAAGCTTTAGCAAAAAGGAAAGTTTTAAGCCTAATCTTAAAAGTAGAGAGGGTGTCTGTCTCCCTGATCTGAATTGGGAGCTGGTTCCACAGGAGAGGAGCCTGAAAGCTGAAGGCTCTGCCTCCCATTCTACTCTTACAAACCCTAGGAACTACAAGTAAGCCTGCAGTCTGAGAGCGAAGCGCTCTATTGGGGTGATATGGTACTACGAGGTCCCTAAGATAAGATGGGACCTGATTATTCAAAACCTTATAAGTAAGAAGAAGAATTTTAAATTCTATTCTAGAATTAACAGGAAGCCAATGAAGAGAGGCCAATATGGGTGAGATATGCTCTCTCCTTCTAGTCCCCGTCAGTACTCTAGCTGCAGCATTTTGAATTAACTGAAGGCTTTTTAGGGAACTTTTAGGACAACCTGATAATAATGAATTACAATATACAGCCTAGAGGAAATACATGCATGAATTAGTTTTTCAGCATCACTCTGAGACAAGACCTTTCTGATTTTACAGATATTGCGTAAATGCAAAAAAGCAGTCCTACATATTTGTTTAATATGCGCTTTGAATGACATATCCTGATCAAAAATGACTCCAAGATTTCTCACAGTATTACTAGAGGTCAGGGTAATGCCATCCAGAGTAAGGATCTGGTTAGACACCATGTTTCTAAGATTTGTGGGGCCAAGTACGATAACTTCAGTTTTATCTGAGTTTAAAAGCAGGAAATTAGAGGTCATCCATGTCTTTATGTCTGTAAGACAATCCTGCAGTTTAGCTAATTGGTGTGTGTCCTCTGGCTTCATGGATAGATAAAGCTGGGTATCATCTGCGTAACAATGAAAATTTAAGCAATACCGTCTAATAATACTGCCTAAGGGAAGCATGTATAAAGTGAATAAAATTGGTCCTAGCACAGAACCTTGTGGAACTCCATAATTAACTTTAGTCTGTGAAGAAGATTCCCCATTTACATGAACAAATTGTAATCTATTAGACAAATATGATTCAAACCACCGCAGCGCAGTGCCTTTAATACCTATGGCATGCTCTAATCTCTGTAATAAAATTTTATGGTCAACAGTATCAAAAGCAGCACTGAGGTCTAACAGAACAAGCACAGAGATGAGTCCACTGTCCGAGGCCATAAGAAGATCATTTGTAACCTTCACTAATGCTGTTTCTGTACTATGATGAATTCTAAAACCTGACTGAAACTCTTCAAATAGACCATTCCTCTGCAGATGATCAGTTAGCTGTTTTACAACTACCCTTTCAAGAATTTTTGAGAGAAAAGGAAGGTTGGAGATTGGCCTATAATTAGCTAAGATAGCTGGGTCAAGTGATGGCTTTTTAAGTAATGGTTTAATTACTGCCACCTTAAAAGCCTGTGGTACATAGCCAACTAACAAAGATAGATTGATCATATTTAAGATCGAAGCATTAAATAATGGTAGGGCTTCCTTGAGCAGCCTGGTAGGAATGGGGTCTAATAAACATGTTGATGGTTTGGATGAAGTAACTAATGAAAATAACTCAGACAGAACAATCGGAGAGAAAGAGTCTAACCAAATACCGGCATCACTGAAAGCAGCCAAAGATAACGATACGTCTTTGGGATGGTTATGAGTAATTTTTTCTCTAATAGTTAAAATTTTGTTAGCAAAGAAAGTCATGAAGTCATTACTAGTTAAAGTTAATGGAATACTCAGCTCAATAGAGCTCTGACTCTTTGTCAGCCTGGCTACAGTGCTGAAAAGAAACCTGGGGTTGTTCTTATTTTCTTCAATTAGTGATGAGTAGAAAGATGTCCTAGCTTTACGGAGGGCTTTTTTATAGAGCAACAGACTCTTTTTCCAGGCTAAGTGAAGATCTTCTAAATTAGTGAGACGCCATTTCCTCTCCAACTTACGGGTTATCTGCTTTAAGCTACGAGTTTGCGAGTTATACCACGGAGTCAGACACTTCTGATTTAAAGCTCTCTTTTTCAGAGGAGCTACAGCATCCAAAGTTGTCTTCAATGAGGATGTAAAACTATTGACGAGATACTCTATCTCCCTTACAGAGTTTAGGTAGCTACTCTGCACTGTGTTGGTATATGGCATTAGAGAACATAAAGAAGGAATCATATCCTTAAACCTAGTTACAGCGCTTTCTGAAAGACTTCTAGTGTAATGAAACTTATTCCCCACTGCTGGGTAGTCCATCAGAGTAAATGTAAATGTTATTAAGAAATGATCAGACAGAAGGGAGTTTTCAGGGAATACTGTTAAGTCTTCTATTTCCATACCATAAGTCAGAACAAGATCTAAGATATGATTAAAGTGGTGGGTGGACTCATTTACTTTTTGAGCAAAGCCAATAGAGTCTAATAATAGATTAAATGCAGTGTTGAGGCTGTCATTCTCAGCATCTGTGTGGATGTTAAAATCGCCCACGATAATTATCTTATCTGAGCTAAGCACTATCTGAGCTAAGCACTAAGTCAGACAAAAGGTCTGAAAATTCACAGAGAAACTCACAGTAACGACCAGGTGGACGATAGATAATAACAAATAAAACTTTTTTGGGACTTCCAATTTGGATGGACAAGACTAAGAGACAAGCTTTCAAATGAATTAAAGCTCTGTCTGGGTTTTTGATTAATTAATAAGCTGGAATGGAAGATTGCTGCTAATCCTCCGCCCCGGCCCGTACTACGAGCATTCTGACAGTTAGTGTGACTCGGGGGTGTTGACTCATTTAAACTAACATATTCATCCTGCTGTAACCAGGTTTCTGTTAGGCAGAATAAATCAATATGTTGATCAATTATTATATCATTTACCAACAGGGACTTAGAAGAGAGAGACCTAATGTTTAATAGACCACATTTAACTGTTTTAGTCTGTGGTGCAGTTGAAGGTGCTATATTATTTTTTCTTTTTGAATTTTTATGCTTAAATAGATTTTTGCTGGTTATTGGTAGTCTGGGAGCAGGCACCGTCTCTACGGGGATGGGGTAATGAGGGGATGGCAGGGGGAGAGAAGCTGCAGAGAGGTGTGTAAGACTACAACTCTGCTTCCTGGTCCCAACCCTGGATAGTCACGGTTTGGAGGATTTAAGAAAATTGGCCAGATTTCTAGAAATGAGAGCTGCTCCATCCAAAGTGGGATGGATGCCGTCTCTCCTAACAAGACCAGGTTTTCCCCAGAAGCTTTGCCAATTATCTGTTAACATCAAAGGATACCAGCTAACACCCTTTAACATCAACGGATACCAGCAAAACGCCCTTTAACATCAACGGATACCAGCAGGCTGCCGTTAACATCAAAGAATCCTAGCAACCACCTTTAAATATTAACGGATACCAGCTAAACGCCCTTTAACATCATCTGATACCAGCAAGCTGCCATTAACATTAAAGGAAACCAGCAAATATCCTTTAACATCAATGGCTACCAGCTAAACGCCCTTTAACATCAACGGACATCAACAAATGCCCTTTAACATCAACAGATACCAGCAAATGTCCTTTAACATCAAAGGATACCAGCAAACAAGATTATTCTTGTGCTGGACTCTGCAGTAGAAGATCATCAATGTGTACAGCAGTGGACTGAGCACACAACCCTGGGGTGAGCCAGTGTTCAGGATGATGGTGGAGGATGAGGTGGTGTTGATCCTGACACTCTGTGGCCTCCCAGTCAGGAAGTCCAGGATCCAGTTGCACAGTGCTGAGGGGGCTCCTAGTTCAGCCAGCTTGGAAACCAGTTTCTGCGGGATGATGGTGTTGAACGCAGAAGTGAAGTCCAGGAACAGCAGCCTTGCATAGGAGTCCTTGTTCTCTGTGTGGGAGAGGGCCTGATGCATCACAGTGGAGATGGCATCAGCTGTGGACCAGTTTTGCCTGTACGCGTTCTGGTGCTCATCTACAGTCACATCGATGGTCTGCTTCAGGCGCCTCATCACCAGCCTCTCAAAGCACTTTGTGGTGATGGGGGTGAGTGCAGTAGGCCTGTAGTCATTGAGGCAGGATGGTGCAGAGGTCTTTGGCACAGGGATTATCCTTGATGTCTTGAGGCACGGCGGACCTCTGGCTTGGGACAGAGAGGAGTTGAATATATCCGCCAGAACCTCAGACAGCTGGTGTGCACAGTCTTTAAGGACCCTCCCTGGTATTCCGTCAGGGCCCGGGGTCTTTTTGGGGTCGATCCTCTGTAGCACGTTCCTCACCCCAGCTGTAGTGATGTTGCTGATTGGGGGTCTTTGGGGGAGGGAGGGACTCGGGAGGGGGTGGTGGTGTTGGACGCCTCAAAACGCGCATAAAAGGCATTCAGAGTGTCTGGGAGCACTGGGCCTGCAAAGCACTGTGCTACGTTGTTTTTGTAGTCCGTGATGCATTTGATGCCCCTCCACATGATCCGTGGGTCATTGGATTGGAGGTGGCCTTGAACCTTGAGGGCATATGTGGACTTAGCTCTTTTTATTCCCGCCAACAGGTTCCTTATGGCTGCTCTGAGTGCTGTTGCATCATTGTCTTTGAATGCAGCATCACGAATTTTCAGCAGGTAGCGCACCTTTCTGGTCATCCAGGGTTTCTGGTTTGGCCTGATGGTGATGGTCTTGGACGTGGTCACATTGTCCATGCAGCTCTGGATGTAGCAGTGCACAGTCGATGAGTATTCCTCCAGGTCCACATTGGTCTCTGTTGTTGCAGCCGCTCTGAACATTTGCCAGTCGGTGGTCTCAAAGCAGTCTTGAAGCATGGACACAGCTCAGTTGGCCACACAGAGATGGTCTTTGTGATGGTGTCCCTGCTTTTTGACACTGGACTGTAAGCAGGAAGCATGAGGAGTGAGATGAGGTCTGAGGCGCCGAGATGGGGGCGGGGGGCTGCTCTGTAAGCTCCATATATATTAGTATACACTTTGTCCAGGGTGTTTTCCCCTCGTGTGGTAATGTTTACATGCTGGTGGAACTTGGGGAGAATATGTTGCAGGTTTATGTGGTTGAAGTCCCCTGTTACTACATACAGCACATCTGGATGTTTATTTTGATGCAAGCTGATGGAGTTATGTAGCTGCTTCAGAGCGTCGTTAGCATTAGCTCGTGGGGGGACGTAGACGGCCACAATAAACACTGCTGTAAATTCCCGTGGCAGATAGTGAGGGCGGCATTTTACTGTAAGATATTCTACAGCTTCAGAACAGTGTCTTTCCACCTCAGAACAGATTGTGCACCAACCTTTGTTAATGGAGATGCACAGCCCACCTCCTCTGGTTTTACCGGAGTGCTGCTGGTCTCTGTCCGCACGGAAGAGTATCCGCTGGTGAAGCTTGAAGACAGAGTCCGGCATGTTGCTGTTGAGCCATGTTTCGGTCAGGACATAAACACTGCAGCTCCGCATGTCCCGCTGATGTAATCTCAGTCGTAGCAAGTCCATTTTGTTTTCCAGCGCACGGACGTTAGCTAGAAATAGTGACGGGATAGCCGGTCTTCCGCTATTAGCTTTTAGCTTGTTTAGCAGACCTCTGCATTTTCCCCGTTTTCGCCCACGTGCGCAGCGCTTCCTCTTGGGTCTCAGCCGGCTCCAGCTGCGACTCGCTTTCAGGATCGTCAATCTGCCGAGCGTTGCCTTTAGGTCTGGGTAGATTTGGACATAATGGCAGTTGTTTAGCTCGAGCAAATCTTTGAAGCCGTATCTTATGCTCGTTGTGTTACTCGGAACACTAGAGCTGCTAACACCGCTAAAACTATTATTTTTACTAAGGACTACACCGGGAGCTAGAGAAGCCACTGCATCGATGCGTGCCGCCATCTTGAAGAAAAAAAAAAGATGATTGTCAATCTCCCTCGGTCTGGGATTCCATGCAAGATCTCACTTTGTGGGGTAAGGATGATTCTGAGAAAGCTCAGAACTACGCAGGAGGACCTGGTCAATGACCTGAAGAGAGCTGGGACCACAGTCACAAAGATTACATTAGTAACACATGATGCTGTCATGGTTTAGTGACCATCTGGATGATCCAGAGGAGGCATGGGAGAAGGTCATGTGGTCAGATGAGACCAGAATAGAGCTTTTTGGAATCAACTCCACTTACCATGTTTAGAGGATGAGAAAACCCCAAGAAAACCATCCCAACCGTGAAGCATGGGGGTGGAAACATCATACTCTGGGGGTGCTCTTCTGCAAAGGGGACAGGACGACTGCACCGTATTGAAGGGAGGATGGATGGGGTCATGTATTGTAAGATTTTGGCAAACAACCTCCTTCCCTCAGTAAGAGCATTGAAGATGGGTCATGGCTGAGTCTTCCAGCATGACAATGACCCCAAACACACAGCCAGGGCAACTAAGGAGGGGCTCTGTAAGAAGCATTTCAAGGTCCTGGAGTGGCCTGGCCAGTCTCCAGACCTGAACTCAATAGAAAATCTTTGGAGGGAGCTGAAACTCCAAATCTGAATGGAGGAGTGGACCAAAATCCCTGTTGCAGTGTGTGAAAACCTGATGAAAAACTACAGGAAACGTCTGATCTCTGTAATGGCAATGTTTCTGTACCAATTGTTAAGCTCTAAATACTTATTTTATGCAATAAAATGCAAATTTATTATTTAAAAATCATACAATGTGACTTACTGGATTTGTTTTTTTTTTAGATTATGTCTCTCACAGTTGAAGTGTACCTACAATAAAAATTACAGACTTCTCCATTCTTTATAAGTGGGAAAATCTGCAAAACTGACAGGGGGTCAAATACTTATTTTCCCCACTGTATATAAGTGATTGGTCCAGAGTCATTTGCCCTATTGTGATATCCAGTAATCCCTTGCACACTAGAGAGTTGCAGCAGTCTAACAACATGGAGAAATCATGTTTACATAAAACAAACACAATCACAATGTCTATAAACCCAGATTATATATTCAAATCAAATCAAATCAATTTTATTTATATAGCGCCAAATCACAACAAACAGTTGCCCCAAGGCGCTTTATATTGTAAGGCAAAGCCATACAATAATTACAGAAAAACCCCAACGGTCAAAACGACCCCCTGTGAGCAAGCACTTGGCTACAGTGGGAAGGAAAAACTCCCTTTTAACAGGAAGAAACCTCCAGCAGAACCAGGCTCAGGGAGGGGCAGTCTTCTGCTGGGACTGGTTGGGGCTGAGGGAGAGAACCAGGAAAAAGACATGCTGTGGAGGGGAGCAGAGATCGATCACTAATGATTAAATGCAGAGTGGTGCATACAGAGCAAAAAGAGAAAGAAACAGTGCATCATGGGAACCCCCCAGCAGTCTACGTCTATAGCAGCATAACTAAGGGATGGTTCAGGGTCACCTGATCCAGCCCTAACTATAAGCTTTAGCAAAAAGGAAAGTTTTAAGCCTAATCTTAAAAGTAGAGAGGGTGTCTGTCTCCCTGATCTGAATTGGGAGCTGGTTCCACAGGAGAGGAGCCTGAAAGCTGAAGGCTCTGCCTCCCATTCTACTCTTACAAACCCTAGGAACTACAAGTAAGCCTGCAGTCTGAGAGCGAAGCGCTCTATTGGGGTGATATGGTACTATGAGGTCCCTAAGATAAGATGGGACCTGATTATTCAAAACCTTATAAGTAAGAAGAATTTTAAATTCTATTCTAGAATTAACAGGAAGCCAATGAAGAGAGGCCAATATGGGTGAGATATGCTCTCTCCTTCTAGTCCCCGTCAGTACTCTAGCTGCAGCATTTTGAATTAACTGAAGGCTTTTTAGGGAACTTTTAGGACAACCTGATAATAATGAATTACAATAGTCCAGCCTAGAGGAAATAAATGCATGAATTAGTTTTTCAGCATCACTCTGAGACAAGACCTTTCTAATTTTAGAGATATTGTGCAAATGCAAAAAAGCAGTCCTACATATTTGTTTAATATGCGCTTTGAATGACATATCCTGATCAAAAATGACTCCAAGATTTCTCACAGTAGGTTCACCAGAGTTTTAGGCACAATATACAACCCCAATGAAGTTGGGACATTGTGTAAAATGTAAATAAAAACAGAATCCAATGATTTGCAAATCCTCTTCAACCTATATTCAATTGAATACACCACAAAGACAAGATATTTAATGTTCAAACTGATAAACTTTATTGTTTTTGTGCAAATATTTGTTCATTTTGAAATGAACATGCAACATGTTTCCAAAAAGCTGGGACAGTGGTATGTTTACCACTGTGTTACATCACCTTTCCTTCTAACAACACTCAATAAGCGTTTGGGAACTGAGGACACTAATTGTTGAAGCTTTGTAGGTGGAATTCTTTCCCATTCTTGCTTGATGTACGACTTCAGTTGTTCAACAGTCCAGGGTCTCCGTTGTCATATTTTGTGCTTCATAATGTGCCACACATTTTCAATGTGCGACAGGTCTGGACTGCAGGCAGGCCAGTCTGGTACCCGCACTCTTTTCCTACGAAGCCACGCTGTTGTAACACGTGCAGAATGTGGCTTGGCATTGTCTTGCTGAAATAAGCAGGGACGTCCCTGAAAAAGACGTTGCTTGGATGGCAGCATGTGTTGCTCCAAAACCTGGATGTACCTTTCAGCATTGATGGTGCCATCACAGATGTGTAAGTTGCCCATGGGCACTAACACACCCCCATACCATCACAGATGCTGGCTTTTGAACTTTGTGCTGGTAACAATCTGGATGGTCTTTTTCCTCTTTTGTCCAGAGGACACGACATCCATGATTTCCAAAAACAATTTGAAATGTGGACTCATCAGACCACAGCACACTTTTTCACCTTGCGTCTGTCCATTTCAAATGAGCTCGGGCCCAGAGAAGGCGGCGGCGTTTCTGGATGTTGTTGATGTTTGGCTTTCGCTTTAAATGGTAGAGTTTTAACTTGCACTAGTAGATGTAGCGACAAACTGTGTTAACTGACAATGGTTTTCTGAAGTGTTCCTGAGTCCACGTGGTAAGATCCTTTACACAATCATGTCAGTTTTCAATGCAGCGCCGCCTGAGGGATCAAAGGTCACGGGTATTCAGTGTTGGTTTTCGGCCTTGTCGCTTACTTGTAGAAAGTTCTCCAGATTCTCTGAATCTTTTGATTATATTATGGACTGTAGATGATGGAATCCATAAATTCCTTGCAACTGAACATTGAGAAACATTGTTCTTAAACTGTTGGACTATTTTTTCATGCTGTTGTTCACAAAGTGGTGATTCTCACCCCATCTTTGCTTGTGAACGGCTGAGCCTTTTGGGGATGCTCCTTTTATACCCAATCATGACACTCACCTGTTTCCAAATAGGTGTTCTTTGAGCATTCATCAACTTTCCCAGTCTTTTGTTGCCCCGTCCCAACTTTTTTGAAACATGTTGCAGGCATCCATTTCAAAATTAGCAAATATTGTCAGTTTGAACATTAAATATCTTGTCTTTGTGGTGTATTCAAGTGAATATAGGTTGAAGAGGATTTGCAAATAATTGTATTCTGTTTTTATTTACATTTTACACAACGTCCCAACTTCATTGGAATTAACTGTACCAAGAGTTTTATGGTGCAATGTTAGTACTGTTGTCTGTGTGCAGTGGTTAAAGTGCAGCCTGATCATAGTGACTCAATGCAGTTCTCATTGTTACTGACATCTTGCAGAACAGTGAACTCTCCGTAGAGATGTTGTGGTTTTTGAAACCTCAATAGGGCGAGTGTAGACTATGCTTGTACTTCATGGTACACCAATTTGTCGCGGGCTATCAAGAACAAACTACAAATATGTCAAAACAAACTTATTTGAACTGTTCTTCATCTTCCAGCCATAACTCATTTAGTTTACTCACACTTTGCTCAACTTAATTGGTTACCAGTAGAGTAACCTTATCCTTGACGTTCCATAAAATGCATCAGGCATCGTTATTTTGTTCTATGTTTCATATGGAATTTCTAAATCAATTGCCCGCAACATGCTGTATGTCTGTGGTGAACTCGGGGAGAGCTGTCACTGATGGCAGCAGACCAGGGTTCAGACACTTTAGCCATTGCAAAGGACAGCAGTTTGTGATTGAAGAAAGTGCCAGCCCTCCAGCGGTGTGCGGACATGTCAAATGGCAAGGTGAAGGGCAAGCAGCTCCCGGTCAAAGGCGCTCACTGGGGTGTAACTGCAGACTAAAGAAAGTGAGCAGTTGCCAGGCACCATTCACCGAACTGCTTGTGCACTGCTTCCATAGCATAGTCCAATGCAACCACAGTGATGGCTAGGGGGGCCTCCGGTGATGGATGAACCAGCATCATTGCAGCGGCTAAGGCAGCTTTGGCATCCGTGAATACTGTGTCTCTCTCAGCGGTCCAATCCACCAGGTGCTTGGGCACTATCCCTTTCAGGGTCTTGTACAGGGGGTGCATAACTCTGTGCTTTGGGAATGAAGTGGTGGTAAAAGTTCACCATTCCCAAAAATGTCTGCAGTGTGCCTGGCTGTGGAAAGGTTAAGATCACATGCACCTTAGACAGGAGTGGCACAGCCCTGTCCTTGGTGACTGTGTCCCAGGAAGTCAATGCTGTTTAAACTAAACTGGCACATTTCAGACTTTTTATAACAGCTCGACCCTGCCCAGTAACCTCATAGGAGTTCTGACAGGAAAAACACTGCAGGGGGTTGAGACAACTTGTCATATGCACAGCAGGAATACACATTGCCAGTCACCCATGCAGGGGCAGAGAAAAGAAACATCAAAATGCACACTTTGGCATGTTAACACCTGCAGAACAGGGGACACACTCTACCCACCACTAAGTGGTGACACTTTGGTATGTGCTTCACACATCTGTGCATGTTACTACATACCAAACAGGAAACACACTCGGTATGGTGAATTATGTCCATTACATGTTGAATGTATGCCACAACATTTGCGTTATATCCACGTTAACATTGTAGTAGCTACTAAATATCATAACTAATACTATTCCATCCATGTTCTATACCCACTTACTCCAGTTAAGGGTCATGGGAGCTGGAGCTTATCCCAGTGGTCACAGGGCGTGAGCCAGATTCACCCTGGACAGGACACCAGTCTGTCACAGGGACACATTCAAACAAACAAACACATTCACACCTACAGACAATTTAAAGGTTTCACTGCACCTAAGTTCGTTCTGTCATATTGAGTGATAGGCGAACTAAAGTTACAGGTGGTAGGTCACCATTGCTTTCCACCAGGAAACCAAGAAAATGATACTGACAATGGTAGTGAATCCACCGAAGATAGTGATCTAACTCCACTGAGATCAGAAGTTGAGTAGGCAATGAAATTCCTGAAACATGGGAAGTCACCAGGATGCGATCAAATCCCAGCAGAGTTATTACTTGCAGGAGGAGAAGCTGCAGTCTCACTAATGCATAAATTATGTGTGAAGATCTGGCAGACAGCAGATTGGCCAGTTGACTGGTGCAGAGCACTATTTGTTCCTTTACCAAAGAAAGAAGACCTTCAGCTATGTGAGAACTATAGAACAATCTTGCTTATATGCCACCCCAGTAAGATTAGAAGAGTGAGAAGCTGAGCAAGGTTTTGGAGTGTCTGGGGTTGTGACTGTCCAGGATCAAGACTAAGATCTAGGACCCACTTTCACAAAGAATCTTAGAGTCCTCTCACAGAGCTCCCAACTTAGCCTTAAGATTCTGAGCAAGGAATCAGTGATGCAGGAAGTTTCTGAGAGAAACTCTGAGCAAGGAGTGGGCATCAACTTTTATCTTTGTGAGGAGGCGGGGTTGACCCCATTGCTAGGTATGATGCAATCTTCTAAGAGCTGTGATTGGTTGTCACAAAAAGGTAAAAATGAGAAGAAAAAAAAAATCAAATGCTCTTCTCGCTCCTGGTAATGAATGGACAGTAAAATGAACTGATCATATAACCTGAACTGTATTAAAAATGTGTAATCATGACAATAATTTAATGGGGAGGTGATGGTCTCGTGGTTAAGTGTTGGGCTTGAGACCAGAGGATCCTCGGTTCAAATCACTAAGGTATCCCCGAGCTGCTCCTGGTGTGTAGTGAGCACCTTGTATGCGCGCTCACTTCGGGGTGAATGTGAGGCATTATTGTAAAGCGCTTTGAGCGTCTGATACAGATGGAAAAGCGCGATATAAATGCTGTCCATTTGATTATGCTTAAGATCATTCTCTGCAGGATGACGAGGAGGTTGAGTGAAGAGATATCAACATCAAACCAGGGTATATGAAACGTCGAGGAACACGTGATCATATCTACAACCTTCAGATGTTAATTCACAAGTGCCAAGAAATGCAGCAGGATTTGTACATCTGCTTCGTAGATTACTCAAAGGTTTTTGACATGCCAGATACAACCAACTTTGGTCCATAATGACAGAGATGGGATTTCCACCACATGTGATATTGTTAATCAGAAACCTCTACCATGATCAGCAATCAGCAGTCAAGCTTGTGTGTGGAAAAACTGACTGGTTTAACATAGAGAAGGGCGTCCGGCAGGGCTGCATGCTTTCTCCAGCACTGTTTGACATCTATACAGAAGACATCATGCAAGAAGCCATGAAAGATGAACTCTCAGAAGGTTATGATCTTCTACATGTAGTAGGGCAAGCTTTAGGTGATCAAAGATATGCAGACGATGCTGTGCTTATGTCAAAGTCAAGATCTGGTTTGAGCAGACTCGTTAAATCAATGAGCAGAGAAAGTGAATCACACGGCCTGAAGATAAATGCAAAAACAACCAAAAGACCAAAGAGTAAACAGAATGATTAAAACATACAGCAAAAATATAAATTAATGTAACTGGACTGGAAGAAGTGGACCATTTTATGTACCTCAGTGCAAAGATCCAGAGTGATGGTAATAACAGCAAAGAAATCAGAAGTTAGACTGGCCATGGGTCTGGAAGCTCTCACTGGGATGAAGAAGCTTTGGCGTGGGCAGGATAAAGCAACTAAGCTACAGATCATCAGAGCATTGGGCCACCTCTGCCTGCGAGACCTGGGTACTGCACAAGTTGGATGAACATCACAGCCTTTGAAAACAAGTGCTAATGAAAGATCTTGCTAGTCCCATGGACTCAACAGGAGCTTGGTGTGTCAAATGATTGACTGCTGCACTATGTGAGGACGCAGAAACTGCCTTATTTCGGCCACATAAAGCGGCAGGATGGTATGGAGAAAAGAGTTCCTGGAAAGAAGATGAAGACCAAAATGCAAGTGGGAGAAGACTATAAATGATGTCTTTGGCTCTATGGAGCAAGCAAGTAGGAGGGCAAAGAACAGGAAACAGTTTGAAGACCATGTCAGGGAAGCCACACGACGATTAGAGTTTGCTTTGACGACGACGACTGCAACCTGCATGTCTTTGGGAGGAAGCTGGAGCACCCAGAGCGAACCCACACAAACTCCACACAGAAAGGACACGGGTGGGAATCGATCCCATGACCTTCTTGCTGCGAGGCCATAATCATGAAATGGGTGTAAAAAGTAACAAAATGGAGCCGAGTGACTATAAATATGATTAAATATGACCTACTCAATTTTATTTAATTATTTTTAAGCAAAATGGGGACTGATTACTAAACGGGGGTTAAACGTAGCAAAATGGAGCAGACTGACCCACTGACTGAAGTTTTATCTCTTGAACACCAGATGGCGCACCTGCCCCTACTACATGTACTGAGCGCATCTCACAATAAACAAAAGCTAAACAATCAAAGTAATTATTTGGAGTCAGCCTGGTTCACGCTGCTCCGTTTGGTGATCATCAGTCCCAAGTTCATGTTTTAGGAAGACCCTAAGTCACTGTGCTGCCACCAACGCTATTATAATAGTTAACTATGTTATAATCATAAATCTAAACTGTGCGTGCGCTGCACTAGTACTATAAAGGTACAAGCTACATCTGGATGTAACGGCAGTTGCTTGGAGTGTTTCTGAAGAAGGTCAGAGGTCGTATTAATGTTTCCCGATTGGATCTTTTACCAGATAAACGTGTTGTCATGATTGGCTCGTTTACAGGGGCACCGCCACATTGCACGATGTCATCCTGCAGGATCGTCTGGCTAACAAGCAACAAAGCAGTAAATCTGTGTCTCACTCGATGCTCAAACGCCAACACGGGATTTGATCGCGAATCCGCCAACTGATGATTCAGAAATCTCAAACGTCCAGCAGAACCTCGACCTGACGGCAGCCGCGTCCAAGAAAACACGCTCGTCACACACGCACACTTACCTCTCTGCTCTCTCAGACGACAACTCTCAGCTGATCTGCTGCAAACAACTTTATACACACACACACACACACACACGTGAAAGCAGCTTACAGACTTTCACTGAGCACCAGAAGTAGGCCAGGGAGGGTAACAGGCTCAGACCCTCATCAGGTTTGGAGTAGTAACAAACACACACACACACACACACACACACACACACACACACACACACACACGTCTCTGTGGATCTTGGTGAATTTTTCCCGTTTTGCTCTGGATCTTTTAAAGAAGTGGGTGGGACACGCTGTGGAATGCTTTGGTCAAGTCGGTGAAGGAGAGGTACGATGGTGCTGTTGCTCTGTCAAATGGACAGCAAAGATCACATCTGTTCGGAAGCCACTCTGGATTTCAGGAAGGACTTTTCTGCTCATGGTCTCAGACTGTTTTTGATCATCCATGCAAGAACCTCTGCAGCTGTAGACTGTGAGGAGATTCCATGTTGGCTTTGAGTCAGACTGGTCTCCTTTCTGCTTGTAGAAGGTGACAATGGAGTCTTTCTGGTCTGCTGATATTTCTTCTGGAGTTCAGGTTTTGATGCCACATTGGAGAAGGGGGCCTCCTCCTTTCAAGAGCTCAACGGGAACATTGCTTTGTCGTTTTTTCTTGCCTTAAAGGCAGTGATGGGGTCTTTGAGAGTTGGGGTTCGGCTAAGTTGTCATGCCTTGGTAGATGGCTGAGCACTTTCTCCTCCTCAGTGATTGGGCTGGTGTTCAAGAGGTCTTCAAAGTGTTCTTTCCATTGATCACCCAGTCTGGTTCAGTCCACACAACCACAATTATGGGGAAGACGGCTGACTTGACAGTTGTCCAGAAGACATACAGACATCCCCCACAAGGAGGGCGAGACACAGGAAGTCACTGCTGTCAGGGCTGGCTGTCCAGAGTACTGCATCAAAGCATATTCATGGAGTTGACTGGAAGGGAAAGTGAGGCTGAAGAAGACGCTGAAGCAGCATGGACAACTGCAGCCTCGAGAAGACAGTCAAGCAGAGTCCGTTGATCAGACGTACGCCAGTGTTTTTAATACAGTCAGCATACGCAGGCTAAATGGTCAAGGTGTGACAGGGCCTTAAGAACTTGGTGGAACTTCACGGGGAGCAGACTGAGGCTGGAGTCAGAGACCCACCACACACGGATGTGCCCAGGAAGTTTAATCCAAGTCTCTGAAGAGTGAGACCTTTCAGCAACAACCTGCATCTTACCCACATCAGACAGTCTCAGTCTGGATAAACGTGATACCAGCTGGTGACACACGAGTCATCAGGGGAGGACATGCCCCCCAGTCCCCACATTATGAATGAAACTGGTCAACTGGTTCTTGAGATCTCACGCTAACAAGCGCAAATGGATGGACATGGTGATAGTTATTTCATACGAGGGACAAAAATAAACATGCGTCACAAATACGTTTCACATCTTTATTCAAATGACTCTCCTGCAGCCTCCGATCGGACCCGGTCAGTCTCGCTCCGTTATGGACTGGGTTTCTCGCCGACATCCACCTTCAGATCTTTGGCAACCAGCCCAGAAGTGACCTGGTGCATGTGGGCCTTGTGCGTCTGGAACACGCGGACGGCCTCTTGGCGGTGCTTCTCAAAGTTAAACACATCTCTGCAGACACAGAAGACACGTCTGTAACCACGGCGCCCTCTGGTGACGCTGGTGAAAACACTCACAGATCAACACCTCTGAGATAAAGTCACTTCCTGATGCATTCAATTCCACCCTGGAAAACGTGAAATCAATTTTCACTGATGTTCTTCGCATAAAATCAGAAACTCTGAAACAAAGTCAGTTTTCCAGAAACTGAACATTTTGTGGTGACTGATGTTTGAATAAATACATACTAAAGTCAACTGATTAGACTTTTTTATTGAACGAGTGTCACTAACTGGATGATGAACTATGCACGTGCACCATCAGTGAGACTTCAGATGAATGACCTCAGCCTGGTCCCAGAGACTCAGGTGGGCCTGGACCCAACAAACGCACGTTCTGGATGATTTTATTTCATGAGTAAATAATCTGATGGCTGTCAGAGGAGGTTATCAAACACACAGTGGAACTGCACCTCTAGATGGTGCTGAAAGCTCAAAAACACTCAAAATTTAAATTAGATTTTCTCTTATTGTTTGAACAAAGTTGATGAAAATAAATCAGCTTTTAAAATTATTTTACATTTTTAATTTAATTCAGAGAACGACCTAAAACACTCAAGAACCTTGTTAATGGACAAATTCTGTCAAATTCTTCAACCAGGAAACACACACACACACACACACACACACACACACACACACACACACACACACACACACACACACACACACACACACACACACACACACTTATGACAAAGAAAGGGGTGGAGGAGGCGGTCAGCCTGGATTGGTACCTGAAGAGGGGCCGGGTGAACTTCATCCTGCCCTGCTCCGTCGCCATCTTCAGTGCCAGGGTGACAGCATTGTCCCACCTGGCGCGCACACAGAGCCGCAACCACCTGATGTAGAAAAAAATTAAAATTCAAACTTTGGCTGAATTTTCTTCAACCCCCAACATTTACAAATGTTCTCAGCTCGTTCCACAGATCCTTCATCGATTCCTGAAGCACAAAGAAAACTAATCACTTTGTGTTGCCGTCATGTGGTTGGACCTGCCCTCTGGATACAACTTAGAATAATTACAAACCTACAGCAGTAAGGAGCCGCTCGCTAAGAGGAGAGGCCACACACACGTGACGCCAAAAACACAGTCTGAACAACAGCAGAGATGGTGAGAGGAACAAAATTATACAAGTTAAAGAGCACAGCGAGTACACATGAACTACACCAACACACATTTGAATCTATGAGCGGGGAGCCACTACTCTACAACCAAGGAGCCACTAATCTATGAGCCGGGGGAGGGCACTAATCTACAACCAAGGAGCCACTAATCTATGAGCCGGGGGGGGGCACTACTCTACAACCAAGGAGCCACTAATCTATGAGCGGGGAGTCACTAATTTATGAGCCACTAATCTAATCTACAAGCGGGGAGCCACTAATCCATGATTGATGAGCTACTAATCTATGAGTCACTAATCTATATTCAAGGAGCCACAAATCCACGACCAATGAGCCACTAATCTATGAGCCGGGGGGGGAAGCACTAACCTACAATCAAGGAGCCACTAATCTATGAGCCGGGGAAGGGCACTAATCTACGACCAAGGAGCCACTAATCTATGAGCCGGGGGAGGGCACTAATCTACAACCAAGGAGCCACTAATCTATGAGCTGGGGGAGGGCACTAATCTACAACCAAGGAGCCACTAATCTATGAGCCGGGGAGGGCACTAATCTACAACCAAGGAGCCACTAATCTATGAGCCGGGGGGGGGGGGGCACTACTCTACAACCAAGGAGCCACTAATCTATGAGCGGGGAGTCACTAATTTATGAGCCACTAATCTAATCTACAAGCGGGGAGCCACTAATCCATGATTGATGAGCTACTAATCTATGAGTCACTAATCTATATTCAAGGAGCCACAAATCCATGACCAATGAGCCACTAATCTATGAGCCGGGGGGGGGAAGCACTAATCTACAATCAAGGAGCCACTAATCTATGAGCGAGGAGTCACTAATTTATGAGCCACTAATCTAATCTACAAGCGGGGAGCCACTAATCCATGATTGATGAGCTACTAATCTATGAGTCACTAATCTAACATGTAAGAGTAGAATGGGAGGCAGAGCCTTCAGCTTTCAGGCTCCTCTCCTGTGGAACCAGCTCCCAATTCAGATAAGGGAGACAGACACCCTCTCTACTTTTAAGATTAGGCTTAAAACTTTCCTTTTTGCTAAAGCTTATAGTTAGGGCTGGATCAGGTGACCCTGAACCATCCTTTAGTTATGCTGCTATAGACGTAGACTGCTGGGGGGTTCCCATGATGCACTGTTTCTTTCTCTTTTTGCTCTGTATGCACCACTCTGCATTTAATCATTAGTGATCGATCTCTGCTCCCCTCCACAGCATGTCTTTTTCCTGGTTCTCTCCCTCAGCCCCAACCAGTCCCAGCAGAAGACTGCTCCTCCCTGAGCCTGGTTCTGCTGGAGGTTTCTTCCTGTTAAAAGGGAGTTTTTCCTTCCCACTGTAGCCAAGTGCTTGCTCACAGGGGGTCGTTTTGACCGTTGGGGTTTTACATAATTATTGTATGGCCTTGCCTTACAATATAAAGCGCCTTGGGGCAACTGTTTGTTGTGATTTGGCGCTATATAAAAAAATTGATTGATTGATTAATCTATATTCAAGGAGCCACAAATCCACGACCAATGAGCCATTAATCTATGAGCGGTGGTTCACTAATCTACAAGTGGGAAGCCACTAATCCATGAGCAATGACCCTCTAATCTATGCATATCCCCTTGGTCCCCACAAATCAGAAATACAAACATCTAAATTTAATCTCAGATCAGGATGTGAAAATCTGAGCTTTAGACTAATGTCCACTGTGGCTCTTATTTCTAAATCTAGCTTTAGTTTATTAGCTGTTGGGGGTCACAAATATAACTCTTTGAATATCAGATTCTCCGCTCTGTCCACGATGCTACGTATTGCCAAGGTTAGAAGAATAAAAATCAGTCGTATCATTTTGTCACTGTATGTAGGCCCCATGGCCCCCATACTCTGAATTCTTAGATGAATTTGATGCGTTCATCTCTAACTTGTTAACTAGTGCAGATAACATTCATATCAATAAGCCTTTTGATCCCCTCTGCAAATCATTTATGGAAATAATGGAGGTATTAGGATTCCAGCAATGCATTCAGGATGCAACGCACATTTGTGGAAATACCCTGGATTTGATTCTCACGTGGTATTGCTGTCACAAAAATTGACATCATGCCTCTTGCATTGATGCCTTGGGGCAACTGTTTGTTGTGATTTGGTGCTATATAAAAAAAAAATTGATTGATTGATTGATTGATTGATCACTCACTTATTAGGTTTACAGTTTTGTTGTTGTGTTTTGTGGAACAGCAACCTTAGTTATCACTGTGGCGACACATCAACTCCTTAACTACAAACGAACTCGAAGCTAGACTGCCGGATATCTTAGCTTCCTGTTTGGAAAATGCCCAGTTAGTAGACAGACTTGTGGATAGTTTAAACTCAGTGCTAAAAACTACACTCAACATGACTGTGCCACCTTTATTAAAACCACGCCCCCAAAAACACAGTCACCTTGGTTCAATGATTACTTGCGTGACCTCAAGTATAAGGCTAGAGGTCTAGAACAGAAACGGTGTAGTTCAAAATTAGAAGTATTCCACCTTGCGTGGCGTGATGCTATCTTAGACTATAAGCATGTATTACTGGCTACAAAGTGGACTTACTACTCTGATTTGATCAACAAAAACAAGCATAACTCAAAGTTCTTGTTCGAAACGGTGGCAACACTTATTCATGGACAACCACCTGTAAGTCATTCTCCTTTTACAGCACAACATTTGCTGGATTACCTCAAGAAGAAAATAGACGACATTAGGTTGAACATCTCCCAGCATGCCTTGGTTCAGCCACGACACCCTGCTATTGAGGTACCATTACAGAGGTATTACCTAGATTTACAGAATTTGATAGTATCTCACGAGGCGTGCTGAGGAAACTCATAACCAGTCGTTCTCACTGTGTATTATACAGTAACACTACCTCTAACCTTAGTGACATGAAATTTGGGGTTCCACAGGGGTCCGTCTTTGGCCCCCTGCTTTTCTCCCTTTATGTAGCACCCCTTGGGCACATATTGCGGCATTTTAGGATTACCTTTCACTGCTATGCTGATGATACTCAATTATACATGCCGATAACTGTTGGTAATCTCATTCACATAAAATCCTGAGAAGATTGCCATGCATCAGTAAAAAGCTGGATGTCTAGCAACTTCCTACTTTTAAACTCTGATAAGACTGAAATAATGGTTTTTGGTCCAGTGAGACATCAGCATCAATTTGACCAGTTAACGCTTAGCCTAGGCTCATGTGTCATAGATCACACTGACAAAGTGAGGAAAATTGGGGTAATTTTTGATCCTACATTGTCCTTTGACCTCCACATTAGAGATATTACGAGGACTGCTTTCTTCCACCTGCGAAATATAGCGAAGATTCATCCCATCCTCTCTATGGCTGATGCTGAGACCCTGATTCATGCGTTTATCTCTTCTAAATTGGACTACTGCAATATTCTGTTTTCTGGTTTACCGCAGTCCAGCATTAGGGCTCTCCAACTGGTTCAAAATGCTGCAGCCAGACTTTTGACATGAAGCAGAAAGTTTGACCACATTACACCCATTTTGGCGTCTCTTCACTGACTTCCTGTCCCAGCGAGATCAGATTTTAAAGTGTAGGTGACACAATATGTAATGTTTTTTTGAGTATTTAAGACTAAAATTAAACAGTTTGAAATTTATCCTTTCCTGGTGTGCAGTTACCAAACTGCGCGCTACTAAAAAGCAGGAACTTCCTGGCGAGTCCCCACACTGGAGAAAAAGGAGGAAGTGGCATCAGCGCCGGAACCATTATCTTAATAGTCTCATTAATTTATGGATTTTTACAGGCTACTGACAGCCCCGTTTCCACTGAGTGGTTTGGGTCAGAGCTGCACTGTGTTTTCGGTGTCAGAACGGTTGTTGGGACAGTGTAGTGACACGGACCCACAACAGGGGGCGTAAATGAACGGACAATAGAGGGAGTTAAATTAGAACACTTTACTGTTGTGAATGTCACAACCACACACAGCAGATTACAGAATAAATACAAGTCAATTAATGAAGGTGTCGTGTGGGCAGGCTCGACGATAGGAGACGCCCGTCTGGAGATGAACCGGAACCACACGATTTCCACCGCCACCGAACCCGAAGGATACTGGAGCCGCCAAGTCCCGAAGTCCCCAGGTGGCCACCGTCTCAGCGTGTCGGATCTGGTACTGCTGGCGGAGAACAAAGACAGTCAAGTGTGGGTGTGTGTACACCCCGTAATAATAATGGTGGAAATTCCACCTCCACCTTTAACACACACTCGTGCAGCGTCTGTTTAACCACTTATCTGACGGGACATAGGACGAAACAGTCGCGACCCACGCCGGTCCTCTGGTTGACAGCTGCAACACAATAGCTCTTGAAATCACTGAATGCTGGCAGAGAAAGTTACCTCTCACAGAAGTCGATATCTCGGCGATGTGGTGGAGGTGTCATCCTGCTTTTATCCCGGGTGAGATGCAGATGATCGGTGACAGCTGTCATAGTTGATGAGTGACAGCTGTCACCTCGGCTGTTCCTGTTGTCAGCAACGCCCTCTCGTGCCTGAAGCCCGCACTTCAGGCAGGGCGCCCTCTGGTGGTGGGCCAGCAGTACCTCCTCTTCTGGCGGCCCACACAACAGGACCCCCCCCCCCCTCAACGGGCGCCTCCTGGCGCCCGACCAGGCTTGTCCGGGTGGCGTCGGTAAAAATCGACCAGGAGGGCCGGGTCCAGGATGAAGCTCCTCTTCACCCAGGAGCGTTCTTTGGGTCCATATCCTTCCCAGTCCACCAAATATTGAAAGCCGCGGTTCATTCGATGGATATCCAAGAGCCGGCGTACTGTCCAAGCCGGCTCCCCGTCGATGATACGGGCAGGAGGCGGCGCCGGACCGGGTGCACAGAGGGGTGAGGTGTGATGTGGTTTCAACCTGGAGACATGAAAGACTGGATGGATCCGCAGTGAGGCCGGGAGTTGGAGCCTCACTGTGGTGGGACTGAGGACCTTGAGGATGCGGAACGGCCCTATGTAGCGGTCTTTCAATTTCGGGGAAGCCACCTGGAGAGGTATGTCCTTGGTAGATAGCCATACCTCCTGCCCAGGCTGGTATGCGGGGGCCGGGGACCGTCGACGGTCTGCATGGGCTTTTGCCCTCGTCCGGGCCCTCAACAAGGCCGAACGGGCGGTGCGCCACACCCGACGGCATCTCCGCAGGTGGGCCTGGACTGAGGGCACACCGACCTCTCCCTCCACCACAGGAAACAAAGGGGGTTGGTACCCCAGACACACCTCAAACGGGGAGAGGCCGGTGGCAGAGGACACTTGGCTGTTATGTGCGTACTCGATCCAGGCCAGGTGTTCACTCCAAGCCATCGGGTGTGCAGATGTTGTACAACGCAGGGCCTGCTCCAACTCTTGATTGGCCCGTTCAGCCTGTCTGTTAGTCTGAGGGTGATACCCAGACGAGAGGCTCACGGTGGCCCCCAGTTCCCGGCAGAAACTCCTCCACACCTGCGAGGAGAACTGGGGACCATGATCCGAAACGATGTCTGTTGGTATCCCATGCAGCCGGACGACATGGTGGACCAGGAGATCCGCTGTCTCCTGGGCCGATGGGAGCTTCGGGAGGGCCACGAAGTGGGCCGCCTTGGAGAATCGGTCCACTATCGTGAGGATGGTGGTGTGCCCCCGGGACGGCGGGAGGCCCGTGACGAAATCCAGACCAATGTGGGACCAGGGGCGATGAGGCACAGGAAGCGGCTGCAGGAGTCCCTGTGCCTTCTGGTGGTCCGCCTTGCCCCTGGCGCAGGTGGTGCAGGCCTGGATATAAGCCCGGACATCAGCCTCCAGAGACGCCCACCAGAAGCGCTGCTGGACCACTGCCACGGTCCTACGCACCCCTGGGTGGCAGGAGAGCTTGGACCCGTGACAGAAGTCCAGCACGGCAGCTCTGGCTTCTGGTGGGACGTACAGTCTGTTTCTCGGCCCTGTTCCGGGATACGGGCTCCGTGCCAGGGCCTCCCGGACGGTCTTCTCCACGTCCCAGGTAAGGGTAGCCACGATAGTGGACTCCGGTACGATGGGTTCCGGTGGATCCGACAACTCGGTCTTGACTTCATGTTCGTGCACCCGGGACAGGGCATCCGACCTCTGGTTTTTGGTCCCAGGGTGGTAAGTGATCCGGAAGTCAAAACGGCCGAAAAACAGTGACCAGCGGGCTTGCCTGGGGTTCAGTCGCTTGGCGGTCCTGATATACTCCAGGTTCCGGTGGTCAGTAAAAACCGTGAAAGGCACTGACGCTCCCTCCAGCAGGTGTCTCCACTCCTCAAGAGCCTCTTTCACCGCAAGGAGCTCTCGATTGCCCACGTCATAGTTCTGCTCTGCTGGGGTCAACCTGCGGGAGAAATAGGCACACGGGTGAAGAACCTTATTGGTCTCTCCGCTCTGGGATAGCACGGCTCCTATCCCTGAGTCAGAGGCGTCCACTTCGACCACAAACTGGCGACTAGGATCGGGCTGCACCAAGACGGGTGCAGTCGAGAAGCGCTGTTTCAACTCCCTGAACGCGGCATCGCACCGATCCGACCAGGTGAAGGGAACTTTTGGTGAGGTCAGGGCTGTCAGGGGGCTAACTACCTGACTATACCCCTTAATGAACCTCCTGTAAAAATTTGCGAAGCCGAGGAACTGTTGCAGCTTCCTACGGCTCGTAGGTTGGGGCCAGTCTCCCACCGCTGCGACCTTGGCCGGATCCAGGGCGACGGAGTTGGAGGAGATGATAAACCCCAGGAAGGACAAAGAGGTGCGGTGAAACTCACACTTCTCACCCTTCACAAACAGCAGGTTCTCCAACAACCGCTGCAGGACCTGACGTACATGCCGTACATGGGTCTCAGGATCCGGAGAAAAAATGAGTATATCGTCCAGATATACGAAGACGAATCGGTGCAGGAAGTCCCGCAAGACGTCATTAACCAAAGCTTGGAACGTTGCGGGGGCGTTTGTGAGGCCAAACGGCATGACCAGGTACTCAAAATGACCTAACGGGGTGTTGAATGCCGTCTTCCATTCGTCTCCCTTCCGGACCCGAACTAGGTGATATGCGTTCCTAAGATCCAGCTTTGTGAATATTTTGGCTCCATGCAGGGGGGTGAACACCGAATCCAACAAAGGCAACGGGTATCGGTTGCGAACCGTGATCTCGTTCAGCCCCCGGTAATCAATGCATGGACGAAGACCGCCATCTTTTTTGCCCACAAAAAAGAAACCTGCTCCCATCGGGGAGGTGGAGTTACGGATCAGCCCGGCAGCTAAGGAGTCCCGGATGTAGGTCTCCATCGATTCGCGCTCAGGTTGTACAGCCTGCTGGACGGGAACTCCACGCCTGGCATCAAATCGATGGCACAATCGTACGGACGGTGCGGGGGAAGGGTGAGTGCCCGATCCTTGCTAAAAACGTCAGCAAGATCGTGGTACTCAACCGGCACCGCCGACAGACTGGGGGGAACTTTGACCTGCTCCTTAGCCTGGGAACCGGGAGGGACCGAGGATCCCAAACACACCCGATGGCAGGTCTCGCACCACTGTACCACCACCCCGGACGGCCAATCAATCCGGTGATTGTGTTTTAGCATCCAGGGGAACCCCAGAATCACACGGGAGGTAGAGGGAGTCACAAAAAACTCAATCTCCTCCCGATGATTCCTTGACACCACCAGAGTTGCTGGTAGTGTCCTGTGTGTGATTAAAGGGAGTAGGGTGCCATCTAGTGCTCGCACCTGCAATGGTGAAGGAAGCGCCACCAGAGGGAGCCCTACCTCCCTGGCCCATCTGCTGTCTAGCAGATTCCCTTCTGACCCTGGGGCCTGAAGGGTTAAATCCCCGCTAACGATTGTAACTGGGAGCCGTGTGGAAATGTGTGTGTGTCCCACGTGAATTTCTTGGCCCACCCTAAGCCCAGTTTCTAGGGGCGGGCGTTGGTGTTTAACCGTTCGGGGCAATTACTCAATTGGTGCTCAATTGAGCCTCAAACAAAACACGCCCCGCGGGGAAGCCTCCTCTGTCTATTCGGTGGTCTGAATGTGGCTCTGCTCATGTCCATAGCTTCATCAGCAGGGGGAGCTGTCGCCACACGGGACGTAGAGGCCAGGGAGCGTGGGAAGGGCGGACCTTTTTCGGACCCGGAAGGAAGAGGGAAGGCGAGTGCCCGGCCACGCCCTTCGTCTCATTCCCGACAGCGTTCTTCCAACCGATTGTCTAACCGTATAACAAGATCGATAAGCCCATCTAATTCCTGCGGTTCATCCTTGGCCACCAGGTGCTCCTTCAGGACCGATGACAGTCCGTTTACGAAGGCGGCGCGGAGCGCAGCGTTATTCCAGCAGGACCTCGCAGCCGCAATGCGGAAGTCGACTACATAAGCGGCTGCGCTCCGGTGTCCCTGTCTCATTGACAGCAGCACAGTCGAAGTGGTCTCTCCCCTGTTAGGGTGATCAAACACAGTCTTGAACTCCCTCACAAACCCAGTGTACGTGTGAAGGAGCCGTGAATCTTGCTCCCAAAGCGCCGTAGCCCGGCGCGGGCCGGGGGCCTGAGTCCTTCTGATCGAGGCTCAGCCCGTGGACGGTGTGAGGCCGAGATATCCTGTTGGGACAGTGTAGTGACACGGACCCACAACAGGGGGCGTAAATGAACGGACAATAGAGGGAGTTAAATTAGAACACTTTACTGTTGTGAATGTCACAACCACACACAGCAGATTACAGAATAAATACAAGTCAATTAATGAAGGTGTCGTGTGGGCAGGCTCGACGATAGGAGACGCCCGTCTGGAGATGAACCGGAACCACACGATTTCCACCGCCACCGAACCCGAAGGATACTGGAGCCGCCAAGTCCCGAAGTCCCCAGGTGGCCACCGTCTCAGCGTGTCGGATCTGGTACTGCTGGCGGAGAACAAAGACAGTCAAGTGTGGGTGTGTGTACACCCCGTAACAATAATGGTGGGAATTCCACCTCCACCTTTAACACACACTCGTGCAGCGTCTGTTTAACCACTTATCTGACGGGACGTAGGACGAAACAGTCGCGACCCACGCCGGTCCTCTGGTTGACAGCTGCAACACATTAGCTCTTGAAATCACTGAATGCTGGCAGAGAAAGTTACCTCTCACAGAAGTCGATATCTCGGCGATGTGGTGGAGGTGTCATCCTGCTTTTATCCCGGGTGAGATGCAGATGATCGGTGACAGCTGTCATAGTTGATGAGTAACAGCTGTCACCTCAGCTGTTCCTGTAGGCGGCAGCGCCCTCTCGTGCCTGAAGCCCGCACTTCAGGCAGGGCGCCCTCTGGTGGTGGGCCAGCAGTACCTCCTCTTCTGGCGGCCCGCAAAACAACAGTTCTTTCTCACCGGCAGAATCCTTTTGATTGGCATGTGGAACACCTATATTGTCGAGCACGCACACACAGTGTTGTGCAGATTCTCCACTTGACATGGAGGCAAAACTGAGTATTTTCACATTATTTATTTTACTGTTTTGTGGCTCATGGGATAATCTCATCACGTGCAGACTGAGACGTTATGAGCAGATGAGGGGCCGCGAGTCTCTCAACTTGCTGCGCAAAGCGGCTCACAGTGGAACATGAGGAGGCTTCGTCCTCAGCAGAGACTCGACCCATCAACTGCAGATGTAATTAACAGATTACACCTGGAGCTGATCGTGCCGGTCCCGTATCGGTACAGCAGAGACTCGACCCATCAACTGCAGATGTAATTAACGGATTACACCTGGACCTGATCGTGCCGGTCCCGTATCGGTACAGCAGAGACTCGACCCATCATGGACTTTTCTTCAGCCAGGAACACAAATTAAATTATTTCCAGACGTTTTCATCAGATCGAAGATGATCTCACTGAAACGGACAGGTCAGACTTTTACTCCTTGTGTGAATGGTTTTAATATTTAATAATAATGTGTTACGCAATTAGTGTACGGTACACTAACTGTATTCAAGAAGGAACCTTTATATTAAACTTAAGTGATATTTTCAGTCCCCTGTGACATTTTTCAGATTTCAAATGTATGTACCTGTTTCTAAGAAAAACAAAACAATAAAAACAATCGCACTTCCTCGTCACTTTTTTTCTGATGCCACAGATAGTAAAACAGTTTTTTTTAATCGGTTGATTACGACCAAAGAGCTGGCAAAAAAAGTTTAGCATCTCCACCCACATGCCGAAATCCCCTGCATTATGTATTTATTTGATAATCATTCTGTGTTCTGGACTCGGTATTGTCACCGCTGTCTGACTGAAGGTTTACACCAAGGTTTCTTCCCCCTAATTGTGGTCTAAATAAAGCTCAGAACCATAAGGCTGTGTCCTCACAGCTTATTCAGGAACACCTTCAGACTGGACTTAAAAAAAATGTCTGAAAACAGCTTGATCTCTGACATGTTTACATTTGATCTGGGCTTGAATCAGCAGGTGCTGTTCCGGTGTTGATGTGGCGGCTGAGGGCTGAAATGGAGTGCAGGTTTCAGACAGCTGCTGTTTATCCTTCACCTGCGCACCTACGGCTTTTATTGTTCAGGATTTTTAAAAATATCAACATTTCATAATTTTTAGTCATTATTTGTGCACATTTTTTGATGTCACCTACACGTTAAGGTTCTGCTACTAACCTATAAAATTGACACCTCCGTACTTAGCTGACCTAATTAAACCCTACGTACCGACCCGGGCTCTGTGTTCTCAGGGTGCAGGACTACTTTGTGTCTCTAGGGTGAATAAAAAGTCTGCAGGTCACAGAGCTTTCTCTTATCGTGCCCCTGTTCTGTGGAATGATCTCCCTGCATCAATAACACAGCCAGATTCTGTGGAGACTTTCAAGTCCAGACTTAAGACGCATTTATTTTTCCTTTCGTATGGCTAGCATACTGGTACAGTTTTGTTTTATGCTTTTTACTCTTTTAATTCATTTTATTAGTAAACTGAGCATGCTGCGACCTCAACTTTACTTAGTCTGGGTCTTTTAGTGAGGTTTTGGGGCTAGTGGCCGGAGATCACCTTAGTATTTCTTCTGTTTTTCTTGTTGTTTAATGCTGACAAATTATAGTATATTTGTTCTTTCTGATTCCTGATTTTTTTTCTCTCTGTTTGAGGTGCAGCTCCATCCAGAGATGGGAGTGGTGTCTGTTTCTGTAACACCCACCCCCGTCCTATGTACCTGCAACTTCTTCTTCTTTGTCTTTCGGCTGTTCCCGTTAGGGGGCGCCACAGCAGATCAATTGTTTCCATCTCACCCTGTCCTCTGTATCTTCCTCTGTCACACCAACCACCTGCATGTCCTCCCTCAGCACATCCATAAACGTCCACTTTGTCCTCCCTCTTCTCCTCCTGCCTGGTGGCTCCATCCTCAGCATCCTTCTCCCTATATACCCTGGGTTCCTCCTCTGCACATGTCCAAACCATCTCAATCTCTTCTCTCTGACTTTGTCTCCAAACCGTCCCACCTGAGCTGTCCCTCTGATATGTTCATTCCTAATCTTGTCCATTCTTGTCACTCCCAAAGAGAATCTCAACATCTTCAGCTCTGCCTCCTGTCTTTTTGTTAGTGCCACTGTCTCTAAACCATCCAACATAGTTGGTCTCACTACTGTCTTGTAAACTTTCCCCTTCACTCTTGCTGATATTCTTCGGTCACAAATCACTCCTGCCACCTTTCTCCACCCACTCCACCCTGCCTGCACTCTCTTCTTCACCTCTCTACCACACTCTCCATTACTTTGAACAGTTGACCCCAAATATTTAAACTCATCTACTTTCACCACTTCTACTCCTTGTAACTGCACTATTCCACTGGGCTCCCTCTCATTCACACACATGGACTCAGTCTTGCTTCTACTGACTTTCATTCCCTTTCTCTCCAAAGCATATCTCCACCTCTCCAGACTAGACTCAACTTGCTCTCTACTCTCACTACAGATCACAATGTCATCTGCAAACATCATAGTCCATGGGGACTCCTGTCTGATCTCATCTGTCAACCTGTCCATCACCACTGCAAACAAGAAAGGACTCAGAGCTGATCCTTGGTGTAATCCCACCTCCACCTTGAATGAGTCTGTCATTGCGACTGCACATCTCACCGCTGTCACACTATTCTTGTACATGTCCTGCACTACCCTAACATACTTCTCTGCCACTCCAGACTTCCTCAACGGCACCGGTGGCGGACGTTGTTAACCTGGGCCTCAACCAATCCGGTATGGAAATTTGATTCTTAGTCTGCATAGTTGGGTTGGCTTGTTTTACGCTGGCTGCCCTTCCTGATGCAACCCTCCTCATTTATCCGGGCTTGGGACCGGCACTCAGAATGTACTGGCTGCACACCCCATGTGGCTGAGTTCCTTTGTACCTGCAACATTTCCTGTATATTTGTTTTGTAATTTGTGTCTGTTGCATGGCCCAAGCAGAGGGTCGCCCCTTTGAGTCTGGTCTACTTGAGGTTTTTTTTTACCACTGTCACCTGGGTTCTTGCTCTGGGGGTTAGTAAGGTTAGACCTTACTTGTGTGAAGCACCATGAGGCAACTTTGATGTGATTTGGCGCTATATAAATTAAATAAATTGAAATAAATTAAATTGTGTCTCAGAGACATTTCCAAACGATTTTACAAATACGAAGATCCTGAAATCAGACCACAGACTAAATCAAACGTGGCCCAGGAAAACTAAAATAACTTGTGAATGTTCACCACGGAAGTAAAATCCCAGATTAATCATCAAATGTGTGATTGTGAGGAGCTGCATCGATGTCACATCAACCCCAAACCAATAGAGCACCACAGACCACCCACTGCAGGTAAGAACAGAGCCCAACCCCACATCGACCAACCAGGCCACTCCCCCTGTCTGCTAGGTCCTAAGTGCTGATGTCAGTGGAATCTTGACCCACCTGACACGGACTTCAGAGTTGTTGCAGGCGTTCAGATCATAAAGCTCTTGCATCTTCATCACATGAGTGAGCGGAAGGGGCTCCTGAAGGACAAATGTCACCATCAAGATGCTGACAGTCCAGACCGGTTCTGCTGGGATTTGGTTCTGTTTAGTCTGAGGACACAGACTCACCTTTTGAAGCAGGAGTGACAGGAACTCAACCAGCTGGTGGGATGACAGAGTCTTCACATCCGAGGCTTTGAAACTCACCAGATCTTCATTTGTGGCCTGAAGAACAAAAGTCACCAGATGTAAAGACCTGATCTCACTTGTACAACTGTAGGGGGCGCCAAAAACCTTTCTACTCTTTATATGGTGCAATACATACACAGGTTCACAATACACATGGAGATTAGCATGCATGCAGCAGTTAGCATAGAATGTTGGTGTTCGTAGCCTTACCTTAGTCCATCTGTCACTCAGAGCAATGCAGGCGTTGGCCAGCGTGGTGTCATACCTGTGTCAGAGACATGTTCAGCATCAGAACCATCAAGTAAACCTTTCAAGAACTGACAGAGGTGAGACTCACTTTGGTTTGACTGGAGGCATCCCAGGAACATGCATCCAGGCTTCCCAGTCCACCTTGTTGAGAACATCCAACTGAGTGAGACAGAGCAGATTCAGGGTCAGGCTGTGACATCACACTGTCAGACGGTGGGCACCAGGTGCCCACAGCAGGATGCAACAGGTCACCTTGTCTTTGAAGTAGGTGAACAGGTGGTTCTTCCACTCGTCTGTGGTGACACTACGGTAGGCAAACATCTGGATGTAGGACTTCACAAAACCCATGAACACCTCTGTGGACATGTAGGAACAAATGGTCACATGACAGAGTTTGACAAGAGGCCTATTCAAAGAGAATATGCAGGTGTTACCAGGACCGCCCAGGAGCTCCTCCAGGTGGTAGAGCAGCGCAAAGCCCTTCTCATAAGGCACTGAGGAAAATGCATCATCGGGGTCAACATTGACCAAACTGGGCACAAGATTGGTCAGCGGGTTGTTGGCTCCAAACGTGTTGATCTGACAGATGAGGGGAAAATAAAGTCCAGACTCTTGATAAGAACCAGCTTTCCAGACACTAGCGCTGCGTCATCTGCATATTCCAAACACTTTCAACCCGTGAACATCATTTGTGATTTTGAGGGACTATGTGATGTTCAGAGACTGTTCTCCTGGAGATCCCTGCTCATTCTCATCGTCTTCCTTACCTGCTCGTCTCAAATCAGTCGTGAGCGTGCGGCTAATCAAGAGTGTCTCTAAAGTAAAGTACAGACCCGTGCTGACAGAACTCACACAGGTGGACAAGAAGATTCCTCCAAACCCCCAAAGCAACCTTCTCTTCACAAGTGGTGTAAATAAGAAACTAATCCAAGCCTCAACAGCTACAAGAAAAACTCCAAGATATCATTCTTAGAGACATGGATGCACCCCCTCCTCCCTTTATTTTAAGGAATGAACTGTCCAAACGTTAGGAAAGCTACTGACCAAATGACTGGAGACACATTAAAAACTGTTTGGAAGGTGAGTGTTCAGTTCTTCAGGATGCCAGCTTTTAAGAGTTAGTCACCATGATGATCCTGTGGACCTGCGCAGTATAAAGTCCACACGGTGCTTTTTCCTCACCGAGTCCTGCAGGTCCTTCCAGCCTCCAAGAGCTTGAAACTGCCTAAACTGCTCGCTCTGCAGAGACCTGCCGATCATCCTCTCCAGGTAGACCGTGTGGCCCTCGTTCAACCTGTCACCAAAACACATGTCACCCATCTCAGGCTTCAGAACCGAAGGCCCCTGAATGGACAAAACACCTCACCACATTCAATTATTTATATTCAGACCACATTCCAATGTGATTTTTAAAAATATTTAATTTTTTTTAGCCGTTTGCTGCATGAAAACAAAAAGACTGATGGAAAACTCAAACTGAATTTCTTGTCAATTTCATGAAATCACCTCAAAGAACGGGTCTGATTTAAAGGTTTTTTTCTTAAAGTATTTTCATCAGTGAGTTTTACCAGAAGTGTTCCCAGGTTTTGTTGGTGACCAAGTTACCGGTCCAGCTGTGGGAGATCTCGTGGGCGATGACCTGATGAACACATGAACACATGAAGATTCCATATGTTGACAAATCACAACACAAATATTCCACTCAGCAGGGTCAGGTCACTGATCTGAATAAAACACTGGATCACTCATGGGTCAATATTTTTGAAGCAAACCGGCACCATATTACCACTCGCACGTCCCGCTCCTGAACGCTCTTTTCTACTGATCTTTAATGAGGCGCACGCAACTTTATTCTTTTTAATTTTGTTTAAAAAATACCTCCATGTGCAGCTTTAAACTGCAAATCGCCAGATCAAAGTCTGTGGACAAACATTTCACCTGCAAGTCTGACTGAAATGGAAAGTAATGAACAATAATTTGAAGAGTTCTGTCCCTTATTCAAGCATACAGGCAAAGATAATAATAATAATCATAATAATAAGTGGCTTATTAACTCAACAGTTTTGTGTTGGACGAACTATTTTAAGACATTTATTAGGTCTACTTGTGCTGCGTTTAATATTTTTAGGTGTTGTTGCTACGACTTTATTATATTAGTCTGACGCTCACAGAGTTGTGTGGAATAAATGTCGTCTTTGCAGGTAAAACTAACTCTCCTGTAGCCAGATAAGTGGTGGTTTATTTTTTCAGTGCAACTATTAAAAAATCCACTATTGCTACATTATACATTATGACTTTTGTTATCCATCCACTTTTGTCTTTTGTTCACGATATGGCACACACACACACACACACATATATATATATATATATATACATACACACACACACACACACACATATATATATATATATATATATATATATATATACACATTAGTGAAGGTTACAAATGATCTTCTTATGGCCTCGGACAGTGGACTCATCTCTGTGCTTGTTCTGTTAGACCTCAGTGCTGCTTTTGATACTGTTGACCATAAAATTTTATTACAGAGATTAGAGCATGTCATAGGTATTAAAGGCACTGCGCTGCGGTGGTTTGAATCATATTTGTCTAATAGATTACAATTTGTTCATGTAAATGGGGAATCTT
>NC_047124.1:38683978-38701478 GCF_902500255.1 Thalassophryne amazonica | reverse complement strand
TTAGGCACTAATGGTAAAATTTTAATAATTTAATTAAGATATAATGTAACAATCTTCTCAGTCAAGTGGAACAACAAAAACAAATATAACAATAATAAAAATTAGAGGTCACAGAGGGTAGCTGCCATCTAGTGGTTTTTTTTGGTAGCAGCAGTGTGCGCTATTAAAATAGCAATGTGCAACATAACAAAATAATAAAAAAAATACAGTAACAGTCATGTGCAAAGTAATAGAACAATTAGAGCCATAACAAACTAAACTCTATCCTACAACAGTTGAACATAAAAAAATAAAACTTTTGGTCCCTGAGAATGACAACTGTCATTTTTCTTTAACTAAGGTATAATTTTATGTGGGGAGAAAGATGCTCCTTAAGCTACCAACAGTGTTGGGCACGTTACTTTGAAAAAGTAATTAGTTATAGTTACTAGTTACTTCTCCCAAAAAGTAACTGAGTTACTAACTGAGTTACTCCACTATAAAAGTAACTAGTTACCACTAAAAGTAACTATTGCGTTACTCGCCTCTTAGCCCCCTTCCCCCCCTTCTCAGAGTGTGTTTCATAAGCCAGATGCATAGAGAGCAGGACAGCAAAGACAAGTACATTCACAGAGCTTTGCATTTATTGCAACTCAACGCAAACTATAGACAACGGATGGACATACAGTTCTCAAAATATGTTTTTAAAAAGAAAAGTACACAATTTAACAGGCTCATTTAAACTGAATTGAAATTGTATATGGATTTGTTAAATCCAACTTAAAGTCCATAACATGCATTCATTCATCTTGCATGTATGCAATCATTTATCCAACCAGCCAACCCAGTCGTCTCACCAACAGCAAAGACCTGCACAAAGGTTTTCATTTACTGCAACTCTAACTTACCAGAATTAGTACACAACTATAGCCAACAGATGGACATAAAGTGCTTCCATTTTGTTTCTTAAAGAAAGTAAATAGCTTAACAGGACTGCTTTTTAAATTGAACTGAAAATGTTCATGCATTTGTTAAATCCAACTCTAAACATGCATGCATTCCTCTCTCCATCCATCCACCCAACCCAGTCATCTCAACATTTTAGCCCTTAAACCAGTGGTTGTATCGTAGGAGAAGCAGCTTCTCAAATTTGAGGTCAGAGAGTCTGTTCCTCTTTGGGGTGAAGACCAGCTTCCCCAGGCTAAACAGTCTCTCCACTGGAGCACTGGATGGAGTGGCAGCATTATACTTCAGGGAAATTCTCTTTATAAGAGGAAATCCATGAAGTGAGTCCATCCCTTGGGCTCCTGATTTCAAATAATCTGCGACTTGACTTTCCGCAGTAGCAGAAGTGTCGTCCTCATCATCAAAGGAGAAGAACGCATCCTCAACAGTTGAGCTGGTACATGTGGGTGGGTGTGGTGGTGCTTGTACCTTTTTGCTGGTCTTCATTTCTTAGACTTGCACGACATACCGCCAGCAGCTCTGCTTTGGCCTTGTCCTTTCTTTCTTGTGTTCGCAGCCAACGTAACTTGAACCTGGGCAGAGTCACAGCAGCCAGGAGAGCACTGTCGCTCTCCAGCACCTCTGTAAATCTTGTTTTTATCGCCTGAAATGACATAAAGCAAAGAACATATGACTGACTGTCTACACACACACACACATTATGAGTACAATATATACTCTATATTATTCATTTTCACAACGTATGGATGTATTAGACAGAAATGTAGTTCTTACCTCAACAATTGCCTCTGGAAGGTTCACAAGTATTTGGAGTCCACTCTTCAGCTCAAGGGTTTTCATCATCAAGGTCTCCAGGGTAGGTAGCAGCATGCCGTGGTAGCAGTTGTCCTCTCCCTGGAGGATATCTAGGGCGACTGTCAGCGGCTTCATCGCAATGCAATATTCCTTCAGGAGCTGATGCTCTTTTTCTGTGATTGCTTTCAAGCCGAACTTGGATGAGATGGTGTTGAGGTCGACTATGGGAATCTCACAGATCCTAGCTAAGGCTTCATAAAAATAATTCCATCTGGTACTGCAAGGCACTATCAGCTTCTTTGCAACCACATCCTCTGCAGCCACTGTGGAACAGCTGGCCTTATTCCACAAGGCTGTGCATTTTGCAGTTGCACTCCTGTAAATTGCCTTCTCTGGTCTGGAGAGAATCCACTTCTCAATGTCAGAACAAGACACAAGGTTCAGTGTGTGTGATGCACACCTGTAGTGTGGTGGTAAATTAATCACATCGTCATCCTCATCAACACGGCTTTGCAAGACATCATTCATGTCAACAAAAGTCACCTCATCATCTTCCTCATCCCCAGAGTCATCCTCCTCGACTGACTGATACCTCTTAAAAGCCTTAATGAAATTTGAGCCATTGTCAGTGACAGTTGCTGTTATTTTGTGCGAAATGCCATATGATGAGTGGATGTTGTCAAGCTCTGTGGCGATACTCTCGTGTGTATGACGGCCCTTAAACCGTCGGCATGCCAGGGCAGCTTTTTTTCGTTCCATGTTTGTTGGTGGATGTATCCAGTGTGCAGTTACACCAAGGTAGCTTTTATTGTGTGCAGTCCATATGTCTGCAGTAGCTGCCAAATATTCCAGCTGTTCAAATTCTTTTTTGAGCTCAGCATTCATTTTAACATATTCGGCATCAATGTATTTCGAAAATGTCTTTCTACAAGGCGGGCCGACGCCTCCTTTTCTCTGTATTTTCCCTATCAGAGCCCTGAAGGAGTCTGACTCCACTGTTGACATCGGCAGCATGTTCTCCACAATATATCTCCCTATCAAGTCATAGAGCTCTGTCTGCATTAGTTTTTGGGGAGCTGAAGCACAAAAATCAAGCTTTTGCTGCTTACACAGTGAGGGTCCTTCACTGTGCCCTTTGTTAGCGGACCCCACGTTAACACCAGCCCTGCTACCTGTGTCTTGGTCTTCTTGGGCCACTAGTTTAGCGGAAGCGTGAGCCGTCGACAGGTGTTTCAGTAGGTTGGAGTTGCTTACACAAGACGTGGACAAAGTTTTTGCTCGGGGACATAATGTACACTCGACGTGTACATTTTTACCTTTGACCTCAACGTGGTTAAAGTAGTGTCCGTATTTCCATCTGGCAAACGCTGTCTTCACACTTGAATCCTCCTCACTCGCCATCTCTCGCTATGCGTTGTAAACACCCTCCACTATGCATGCGCTCTAAACACCCACCCACCTAGTTTCTCTGATTGGCTGAAGACGTAATCTTACTATACCTTAGCCAATCATTATTGCTTAGGCGGTTATCTCACCCTCCCCTCCTTTGTCACTCACACACACACACACACACACACACACTGACAAGACACACACACTTGCGCCTGAGAGTCCTGTGTCTGTATGCGTGAAGTAAAAAAAAAAAAAAAAGATTATTGAGCGGCTTCAGTAACGCGCAGTAACGGGGTGTCGGTAGTGGTAACGGCGTTATAGTGACAGTCACAGTAATTAGTTAGATTAATCGTTACTGAAAAAAGTAACGGCGTTAGTAACGCCGTTTATTTCAACGCCGTTATTCCCATCACTGTTCATAGATAGGGCGAGTTTGAAGTACTGGACTTTCAATCTCCCAATCATTATTGACGTAGTGTGCTGTCACGGTAATGTAGCTCTCAGTTGCTCTTGAGGTCCAGCCATCTGTTGTTATGGCAACTAACTCTGCAGTGCTTAGACCCCTCAAAACTTTTTCTTTAGCATCTTCATACATGGAGGGCAACAATTTGGTTGTAAGATGCGATCTGCTGGGAATACTGTAGCGCGGCTCAAGTACGCTAATTAAATGTTTAAACCCAGCGTTTTCCACCACTGAATAAGGCTGCAGGTCTGCTGCTATGAATAGCCCTATAGCGTTAGTTATTGCTTTAGCGCGAGCTGAGGTCTGTGCAAGTTTCATTACAAACGAAGTTGGCTGGACCAATGATGATGTTTTTCCAGCCAAATCAACATCTTTGTGATGACGGCGAATGTGTCCAGCCATGTTCGTTGTGTTTCCCGTAGCCGGGTAAGGCACACGCGTGTAGCACATTTTGCACACTGTTGTCTTCTTGTCGACAACACGAACGCTGTCGACATAACTCACTGCGAACGCAAAATATTTCCATACTGCTGATTTAAGAGAAGCAGGAGCGGCTTCCAGCTCCAGTAAGGCGTCCTTATCTGCACTTGCCATGGTGACATACTCTGCAGGTTAGCAAACTAGCGGCGTCAGCTACAGTGTACTGCGTCGCGTGCGTGCTTGCGCAGCTTAGGGGGCGGGATCGTCGATCCCCTTTTTGACTTCGAGGCTCGAGACCATGACGTAATTTCGATCGATTTCGATGAAATATCGAAATCGTGACACCCCTAATATATATATATATATATATATATATATATACACACACACGCATATATATGACATGAACACAAGAGAAGCTTTGTACTCACATTGGACAGAGACTTGTCTCCTGCCTGCAACATCAGACACACAGAGAGAGAACAATTAATGACAAATTAATGATGAGGGGAGGTGATGGTCTAGTGGTTAAGCGTTGGGTGTGAGACCAGAGGATCCTCGGTTCAAATCCCAGCCTGACTGGAAAATCACTAAGGGCCCTTGGGCAAGGTCCTTAATCCCCTAGTTGCTCCTGGTGTGTAGTGGGCACCTTGTACAGCAGCAGCTTGACATTAGGGTGAATGTGAGGCATTATTGTAAAGCATTTTCAGTGTCCAATGCAGATGGAAAAGCACGATATAAATGCAGTCCTTTTACGAACGGGACCAACGGAAGACAGACAGTGGACACTTCTTAGATCACTGTAGACAGTTTTAGATTTTAGCTCTGTAAAGATTAATTTATGACTTCATGAATCATCAAAACATGGTCACAGGGACACTGAGATGTCCACAAGACCTCCAGTCAAAAGTCCTCGAGTCAAACAGACTGACAGAGGTCATTGCAATCAAATTCTCAGAACGTCCTTGAAAATCTACAAACTCTTAAACTTTGTCTTCCAAAGGACCTCCGGTATGGTATTTAGAGAGTAGGCGTGTGTTCTGCTCGCTCCGCTGTACTATTTCATTTTTGCCTTGTAAACTCGTACTTTTTGTCTGGAATCCCCGTTTTATTTTTCCTATTTTCCTCTTTCTGATCACCTGAAAAAATGTCCAAGTGGCTTAGTGGTTAGCAAGAAGGCCATGGGATCGCTTCCCGTCCTTTCTGTGTGGAGTTTACATGTTCTCTCCGTGTCTGTGTGGGTTTCCTCCAGTTTCCTTCCACAATCAAAAATCTGTTTATTTAGGGTCTGCTCCTTTCTCTGCCCGACCAAGGCAGCGTCTCTTCATCTGGAGTTGGTCCCTGGGTGCCAGACGGTGGCTCCTCACTGCCCCTAGTGGTTGGATTGTGTCTAACTGTAATTAAGACGGTTAAATGCAGAGGACAGATTTAGTTGTATGTGTGTAGAATGACAATAAAGGCTGATATTCTGCTGAAGACCACAGGGCTGAGCCGTCGGCGCACCTGAAGCCTTCTTTTGAAAGTTTGTTCTCCAAGATAGACAGTGTCCAGTCTGCAGTGCGAAGGTATATACATTGATTCTCTTGAATCTGTGCACACTAATTTTGACCAGCTCAGGGCCGAACACTCTGTACTCTGAAAAGACGAGTGGTTAAAATCCAAGATAGCAGACCTGGAAGGACGCAGCAGACGCCAGAATGTTCGGATTGTAGGTTTTTACCTGAAGCTACTGAGGTTCTGCACCCTTCTGGTTTTTCTCCCAACTCCTCGGCGATGTTTATGGAACAGAGGAGCTCGCTTCACTGCTGGAATTGGGCAGGGTGCACCGGAGTTTAGCTCCTAAACCGGATCACGGAGGAAAGCCCCGACCAGTTATCCTGTGCTTTCATCACTTCCAAATGAAAGATTTGGTGATTTCTGAGGCACGTAAGAGGAGTGACCTGATCTACAATGGACATCCCAAATATTTTCCTATAGATTTTTTTTTTTTTTAATAATGGCTCTTTAATATAAAAAAAATTCATAATTCTGAACATCTTCCAGTTACTCTCTCAGATCATGCTCCTTTGGCTCTTGATATTGCTTTGTCTCCTCACCATACATCTGGACCTCCTTGGAGATTAAACCCCTTGCAACTCCCTGATTCTACCTTCTGTGAGGATATTTCATCTTCTATCGATACCTTTTTGATGTTGAGGAGGGAGGCTGAGCAGGTCTTACTCCAGTCTCGTGGTAACTCTCATGAATATGGTGATAAAGCTACTCTCTTATTGGCCCACCATCTTAGGCGGCAGGCTGCCACCTGCCAAATTGTACAAATAAAAAAATACATCAGGTACTTTGACATCTGACCCAACTGAATTTAATTCTGTTCTTACATCATTTTATGCCACTCTCCCAACTCTGAAAATACGTATGCACCAATTCTTTGATGACCTAGAAATCCCTGCAGTTGATACTTTAAAAGCAGTCAAAGTTGATGATCCCCTTAATCTGGAAGAGATTTTATCCTCCATTAAATCATTACAGTCAGGCAAATCCCCGGGCCCTGATGGAGTCCCTTCTGATTTTTCTAAGAAGTTTCATATGAAATTAGCCTTGTTACTTTTGTTCATTTTGAGGAATCATTGGAACAGGGTTCTCTCCCCACAACGCTGAGACAGGCCTCCATTTCATTACTGTTCAACAGAAAAAAGATCAGATGCTTCTTATAGACTTATTAGCCTTCTTAATGTAGATGTAAAAGTTTTGGCCAAAGTGTTAGCATCCCGTATAGATGGAATCCTCCCTCCTATTATATCAAATGAACAGACTGGTTTTTATCCAAGGAAGGCATTCCTTTTTAATATATGTCCCCTTTTCAATATACTGTACTGCAAACACCATAGTAATCTCCGTGAAGTGGTAATTTCATTGGATGCTGAAAAGGCATTTGATAGAGTGCACTGGGAGTACCTTTTCACAGTCCTGAAGAAATCTGGTTTTGGCGATAGATTTATTTCTTGGATTCGTCTCTTGTATACATCCCCCCTCAGCTTCTGTCTGTACTAATAATGTAAATTCCAACTATTTTACACAGAGAACACAGCTTAGGGTTGCTCTGTATGCAGATAACTTACTTTTATATGCCACAAATCCAACTAGTCAATTAACATCTATTAAGGCAGGACTCCATGATAATAGGTGTCACACACCATTTTTTTTTGTTATTATTATTTTGTAGGGCCTATGATTTTGGACGTTTTTTGAAAAAAAAAAGATGTTGTTTGGTTTTGGAAAAAGGAAATACAAATAAATATTAAAAAAAAGAAGCTATCTTCACCACAGTCTGACTGCAAGCCGACGTCTGTCCTCATGCAAGAACTGCTCGTACCTACAGATTGATTTGTAAATACTGTCTATGAGTGAGTTTAAAGAACTTCCTGCATTTCTGAGTTTTTACAAGACAAAAAAGAAAATTTACAAGTTGTCCACATGTGTAACAGCAGTCGGCTGCCATCACATATCAGTAAAGAGTTTTGGGTTCGTGTGCAAAGGCGTCTGTAGGTGAAGGTGCATCTGTACCAGCAGAGTGGGCGTGGCATAGGTCAGGCAGGGGTTCTCCATGCCTCCGTAGGGAAAAGATGGTGGCAGAACCAGGATGTCATACTGACCCCAAACATAGGGACCCACCAGGTCCTCAGCAGTTTTCAGCATGGCCTCTGTCTGAAAACAACAGTTGAAATTAGCTGTGGGTGATGCAGTAAAAAGAAGGTTCTTATTTTCATTCAGTCAGCAGCATGGTCAAAATTTTACCCTGTTGGAAAAAAAATACACCGTAAAAGACCATTTAAAAAAAAAAAAAATTATTTTTACATGTCAAAGGCATCCCACATTATCCATCACAGCCACTACAAAACCAGAAGATCTGAATGCACTTCTTCAGACAGCCATAACTGCAACAGAGGAGGAAGGCTAGGCTAAGGTAAGGCTAAGTGTATAATCAGTTATTTTACAGTTTATTTAGATTTTGTTGCTGTAAACCCCTCCTTGTGCAGTGGAAGCAGTCATCTAACCCTAACAGAAATATTCTCAAGGAAGCTTTTTTTTTTAAAACATAGTTCAGAGATTAATCTTTGTAAACACATTCTAATGTTGGAGCTCGTTTGGTTGCAGCCGTTCATGGCTGAAACATATGGGTGCAAGAAAAGATGGAAACGTTCTACAGATGTCCAGCACTGAAGCAGATGGGACACCTCCAAAAAACATTCAGGGATGTGAGGGACATGTTTCATTTGACAAATGATGCTCCAGTTTCAGACTGACAAATTCAACATGAAGTCAAACCACATTAAACACACTGTTCAACTGTGTCAAACTGACTGACAATCAACAGGGGGCAGCATAACACTGCTAATGAGATCAAACAATTGAACCATAGCTAGATCATCACCAGCAGAACTGGTCTTGCTCTGCCAGCTCTTCCCTCTCAGCATCCGTCACAGAATGTCCCCTCCACAGTCCAACACAAGAAGCACTTTCAATGCCTTAAATCCCACCTTCACCTTGCCGGACCGGAACCGTAGCAGGCACAGGGCAATATGGGAGGTTATGACATTGACTACAACCCCAATTCCAATGAAGTTGGGACGTTGTGTAAAATGTAAATAAAACTAAATACAATGATTTTCAAATCCTCTTCAACCTATATTCAATTGAATACACCACAGAGACAAGATATTTAATGTTCAAACTGATAAACTTTATTGTTTTTGTGCAAATATTTGCTCATTTTTAAATGGATGCCTGCAACATGTTTCTAAAAAGCTGGGACAGTGGTATGTTTCCCACTGTGTTACATCACCTTTCCTTCTAACAACACTCAATAAGCGTTTGGGAACTGAGGACACTAACCACCAATCTCAATTCTCTTTTGTACCCCTTCCCCTTGGCCCTACCCTTACGCCTACCCCTTTAAAACAAGGGGTAAGGTGAAGGGGTACACCTCTAGTCCTATGAATTGAGACACCCCTCCGCCATAGGAGAAAAAAAAAAACCTGCCCGTGTCAAACTGCCGTCTTCACTGTTTGTTAACATGACAACTGAAACGCAACTTGTTGCAGTCGCCTGTTTGCTCTTTTTATTTTCTCGCCTTTCTGTGTAAATGCAAAGAAATAGAAGTCGCAGATTTCTTCAACACATCACAATCATGTCATGTTAATTAATGTAGTTAATTTGTAATTTATAGTAATAAATAGTATAATTAATTAATTAGTAATTGATTAATGTTAATACTAATAATAATCAATAATAGTAATTTAGTAATAGTAAGTATTTTTGATTAATCATTAATTGATTGATTAGTAATGAATTAGTAATTAAAATAATTAAACACTTGAAATATATCAGTCTGTGTGTAATGAATGTCTACATGATACAAGTTTGACTTTTTGAATGAATGACAAATAAATCCACCTTTTCATGATATTCTAATTATATGTCCAGCACCTGTATGTATGTTCTGGGCTGCATCTAGTTCTCTTCACCTGATTTTTTTTTTTCAAATTCTCCCATTTTTTACATCCAGCCCTATTTCCTTTAGAAATGTCCTTGACAGATAATATCAGTCTGTCAGGACGTCAGGTTGTGTGTTACACATGTACATGTGTGTGTAGATATTTTCCAACATTGATGAAACTTCTCCTCATTTTCTGCCTCATTTTCTTATTAGGAGTCGAGTGTGTTCAGGGCTCCTGTTTGTTTACTAAATACACACACATGTTACAGACCTTGAAATCCAACAGCAGGAGGCGCTATTATCCAAAGATTAATGAACATACAAATTAACCTGCTTATCCTTTATCATGATTTTCTCCGTTGTGAGATATAAAAGTGTCTTATCGTAGCGTTCGTGTGTATGTGCATTATAACGCCTCAGCACACGAGCGAAGTTACGATATTCTTCAGAACGACAATATACACAACATGCATCCAGCAGCAGACATGTTGCTGTCATAGACAACTGCCTGTAAAGTTTTATGGCAAGTTATAACTTTCTAAACAGTGTAATTTGTAATGAAAGCCGCTTCATTTGTGCAGCTCTTTCGGCGCCATGTTTGTTTCTATGGAGACAGCGGTAAGCTCCTCCTACCCCTCAAAACGGAGAGTGCATCCAGATTCACTCCAAACGGAGGGGTTTGAAGCCATCCACCTTCCCCTCCACCTCACTCCAAAAGGAGAATTGAGACACCCCTCTGTCTGTCGTGCCCGCGCAAAACGGAGGGGAAGGGGTAAGAGGAAGGGCCGAGGGGTAGAATTGAAATTCAGCCTAAATGTGAGTGTCATGATTGGGTATAAAAGGAGCATCCCCAAAAGTCTCAGCCGTACACAAGCAAAGATGGGGTGAGGATCACCACTTTGTGAACAACTGCATGAAAAAATAGTCCAACAGTTTAAGAACAATGTTTCTCAATGTTCAATTGCAAGGAATTTATGGATTCCATCATCTACAGTCCATACTATAATCAGAAGATTCAGAGAATCTGGAGAACTTTCTACACGTAAGCGGCAAGGCCGAAAACCAACATTGAATGCCCGTGACCTTCGATCCCTCAGGCGGCACTGCATTAAAAACCAACATCATTGTGTAAAGGATCTTACCGCGTGGGCTCAGGAACACTTCAGAAAACCATTGTCAGGTAACACAGTTTGTCGCTACCATGCAAAGTGAAAGCCAAACATCAACAACATCCAGAAACACCGCCGCCTTCTCTGGGCCCGAGCTCATTTAAAATGGACAGACACAAAGTGGAAAAGTGTGCTGTGGTCTGATGAGTCCAGATTTCAAATTTTTTTTGGAAATCATGGACGTCGTGTCATCTGGACAAAAGAAGAAAAAGACCATCCAGATTGTTACCATCTGTGATGGTATGGGGATGTGTTAGTGCCCATGGCATGGACAACTTACACATCTGTCATGGTATGGGGGTGTGTTAGTGCCCATGGCATGGACAACTTACACATCTGTGATGGCACCATCAATGCTGAAAGGTACATCCAGGTTTTGGAGCAACACATGCTGCCATCCAAGCAACGTCTTTTTCAGGGACGTCCCTGCTTATTTCAGCAAGACAATGCCAAGCCACATTCTGCACGTGTTACAACAGCGTGGCTTCATAGTAAAAGAGTGCGGGTACTAGACTGGCCTGCCTGCAGTCCAGACCTGTCACCCACTGAAAATGTGTGGCGCATTATGAAGCGCAAAATACGACAACAGAGACCCCGGACTGTTGAACAACTGAAGTCGTACATCAAGCAAGAATGGGAAAGAATTCCACCTACAAAGCTTCAACAATTAGTGTCCTCAGTTCCCAAACACTTATTGAGTGTTGTTAGAAGGAAAGGTGATGTAACACAGTGGGAAACATACCACTGTCCCAGCTTTTTGGAAACCTGTTGCAGGCATCCATTTCAAAATGAGCAAATATTTGCACAAAAACAACAAAGTTTATCAGTTTGAACATTAAATATCTTGTCTTTGTGGTGTATTTAATTGAATATAGGTTGAAGAGGATTTGAAAATCATTGGATTCTGTTTTTATTGACATTTCACACAATGTCCCAACTTCATTGGAATTGGGGTTGTACACACTTTGTCCTCAGCTCTTAATGTTAAAGATTCTTTGTGTGGGTGGATCAAGATGTGTGCTGACCCTGTCTGTGAAAAGCGCAAGGCTGTAACAGGCTGCGTGAGTGTGAAGCTGTAGCAGGAGCTACAATCTCTCAGTGAGGCCTTTTTTTAAAAGCCTGTGAGTGCAGCACCTCCATGACATGAAACCACACTTGTGTAAACTCGCCAATTAATCCGTGGCTCATAAACGTGCCGAACTGCGTGGGGTGGTCGGTACGGATGTCCATGTATACACACACATATATATATATATATATATATATATATATATATATATATATATATATATATATATATATATATATATATATATATATATATATATATATAAGGTCTGTGAGAAAAGTATCCGACCTTATTATTTTTTTCAAAACCCATATGGATTTGAATCACGTGTGATTACATCAGACATGCTTGAACCCTCGTGGGCATGCGAGAGTTTTTTCACGCCTGTCGGTTACGTCATTCGCCTGTGGGCAGTCTTTGAGTGAGGAGTCGCCCACCCTCTCGTTGTTTTTTCATTGTTTAGGAATGGCTCAGAGACTGCTGCTTTGTTTGATCAAAATTTTTTCAAAAAACTGTAAGGCACAACTGAGTGGACACCATTCGATAAATTCAGCTGGTTTTCGGTAAAAGTTTTAACGGCTGATGAGAGATTTTGGTCTGGTAGTGTCGCTTTAAGGACGGCCCATGGCGCCTGACGGCGATCTGCGCTTCAAGGCGGCAGTGTCTCGCCGTTTCAAGTTGAAAACTTCCACATTTCAGGCTCTGTTGACCCAGTAAGTCGTCAGAGAACAGAGAACTTTCAGAAGAAGTCGGCATGAGGAGTTTATTCGGACATTCCATTGTTAACGGACATTTTGTAATGAAAGAACGTGTGGGCAGAGTCGCATGTCGGGCCGGACCCGACCGCGGGGGGTCGCGACAGGAAAAACACCTCCGTTGGAAACCTTAACGGACAAGTTGGAACATGCCCAAGCTGTTAAACAATTTCTCAGTTACTCACTTGTTGAAAGCCATCAAAAGCCGCCTGAATTTTACAAATGGTTTTCAACACGGAGGTGTTTTTCCTGTCGCGGCGCAGACGGATTTGCGGCGTTGTCACGGAAACGACTCGGCGAATTTGCGCGCACGTCTTTCATTAAAAAATGTCCTTAAACAGTGGAATGTCCGCATAAATGTTGTGAAAGTGTAGTGACACGGACCCACAACAGGGGGCGCAAATGAACGGTCAATAGATGAGCCAAAAAAGTAACAATTTAATGTTGTGAAGGTGCACAATGAATACACAGACAATCTCAGAATCTGATAACAGTCAATCCACAAAGGTGACGTGTGGGCAGGCTCGAGGATAGAAGACGTCTGTCCTGAGAAGAGCCGGAACCACACGATTTCCGCCGCCACCGAACCTGGTGAATACTGGAGCCGCCAAGTCCCGAATTCCCAGGTGATCACCGTCCCCGACTGTCGGATCTGGTACTGCTGGCGAAGAGCAAAGACAGTCAAGTGTGGGTGTGTGTACACCCCGTAACAACAACGGTGGGAATGCCACCTCCACCTCTAACACACACTCGTGCAGCGTCTGTTTAACCACTTATCTGACGGGACGTAGGACGAAACAGTCGTGACCCACGCCGGTCCTCTGGTTGACAGCTGCAACACAATAGCTCTTGGAATCAATTAATACAGGCAGAGAAAGTTACCTGCATAGAGGTACGATATCTCGGCAACGAGGTGGAGATGACGTCTGGTCTTTATGGAGTGAGATGATGTAGATGGGTGACAGCTGTCAAGAGATAATGAGTGACAGCTGTCACCCCCGGCGGTGTCTGTGGCGGCAGCGCCCTCTCGTGCCTGAAGCCCGCACTTCAGGCAGGGCGCCCTCTGGTGGTGGGCCAGCAGTACCTCCTCTTCTGGTGGCCCACACAACAGGACCCCCCCCTCAACGGGCGCCTCCTGGCGCACGACCAGGCTTATCCGGGTGGCGGCGGTAGAAATCGGCCAGGAGGGCCGGATCCAGGATGAAGCTCCTCTTCACCCAGGAGCGTTCTTCGGGTCCATACCCCTCCCAGTCCACCAAATACTGGAACCCCCGTCCCATCCGACGGACGTCCAGGAGCCAGCGCACCGTCCAAGCCGGCTCCCCGTCGATGATCCGAGCAGGAGGCGGCGCCAGTCCGGGAGCACAGAGGGGTGAGGTGTGGTGAGGTTTGATCCTGGAAACATGAAAGACCGGGTGGATCCGCAGTGAAGCCGGGAGTTGGAGCTTCACTTCGGCAGGACTGAGGACTTTGAGGATTTTGCATGGTCCGATATATCTGTGCTTGAGTTTCGGGGAGTCCACCTGGAGGGGGATGTCCTTCGTGGATAGCCACACCTCCTGCCCAGGCTGGTAAGCAGGGGCCGGGGATCGCCGGCGGTCTGCATGGGTCTTCGCCCTCGTCCGGGCCTTCAACAAGGCAGAACGGGCGGAGCGCCACACCCGACGGCACTTGCGCAGGTGGGCCTGGACCGAGGGCACACCGACCTCTCCCTCCACCACGGGAAACAACGGGGGCTGATACCCCAAACACACCTCAAATGGGGAGAGGCCGGTGACAGAGGACACCTGGCTGTTATGCGCATACTCGATCCAGGCCAGATGTTCACTCCAGGCCGTCGGGTGTGCGGACGTCACACAGCGCAGGGCTTGCTCCAATTCCTGATTGGCCCGTTCTGCCTGTCCATTGGTCTGCGGGTGATACCCAGACGAGAGGCTCACAGTGGCCCCCAGTTCCCGGCAGAAGCTCCTCCAGACGTGTGAGGAGAACTGGGGACCACGATCAGAGACGATGTCGGTGGGTATCCCATGCAGACGGACGACGTGGTGGACCAGGAGGTCTGCTGTCTCCTGGACTGTTGGGAGCTTCGGGAGGGCCACGAAGTGGGCCGCCTTGGAGAATCGGTCCACTATCGTGAAGATGGTGGTGTTGCCCTGGGACGGCGGGAGGCCCGTGACGAAATCCAGGCCAATATGGGACCAGGGGCGATGAGGCACAGGAAGCGGCTGGAGAAGTCCTTGGGACCTTTTGTGGTCTGCCTTGCCCCTGACACAGGTGGTGCAGGCCTGGATGTACTCCCGGACGTCGGCCTCCATAGACGCCCACCAGAAGCGCTGCCGGACAACTGCCACGGTCCTTCGCACCCCTGGATGACAGGAGAGCTTGGAACCGTGACAGAAGTCCAAGACTGCAGCTCTGGCCTCTGGTGGGACGTACAGACGGTTCTTCGGACCAGTTCCGGGGTCCGGGCTCCGTGCCAGGGCCTCCCGGACGATCTTCTCCACGTCCCAGGTGAGGGTGAGGCCACGATAGTGGACTCAGGCAGGATGGGCTCCGGTGGATCCGACAGTGCAGTTTTGACCTCCTCTTCGTGTACCCGGGACAAGGCATCCGACCTCTGGTTCTTAGTCCCGGGGCGATAGGTGATCCGGAAGTCAAAACGTCCGAAGAACAGTGACCAGCGGGCTTGCCTGGGGTTCAGCCGTTTGGCGGTCCTGATATACTCCAGGTTCCGATGGTCAGTGAAAACCGTGAACGGCACAGACGCTCCCTCCAACAGGTGTCTCCACTCCTCAAGAGCCTCTTTCACCGCAAGGAGTTCTCGATTGCCGACGTCATAGTTCCGTTCAGCCGGGGTCAACCTGCGAGAAAAGTAGGCACACGGGTGAAGAACCTTATCGGTCTCTCCGCTCTGGGATAGCACGGCTCCTATCCCTGAGTCAGAGGCGTCCACTTCAACCACGAACTGGCGGCTAGGGTCGGGCTGCACCAAAACTGGCACAGTAGAGAACCATCGTTTCAACTCCTTGAACGCAGCTTCGCACCGATCCGACCAGGTGAAGGGGACTTTTGGAGAGGTCAGGGCTGTCAGGGGGCTAACTACCTGACTGTAGCCCTTAATGAACCTCCTATAGAAATTAGCGAAGCCGAGGAACTGTTGTAGCTTCCTACGGCTTGTTGGTTGGGGCCAATCTCTCACCGCCGCAACCTTGGCCGGATCAGGGGCGACGGAGTTAGAGGAGATGATAAACCCCAGGAAGGACAAAGACGTGTGGTGGAACTCGCACTTCTCGCCCTTCACAAACAGCCGGTTCTCTAACAACCGCTGCAGGACCTGACGTACATGCTGGACATGGGTCTCCGGATCCGGAGAAAAGATGAGAATATCGTCCAGATATACGAAGACGAATCGGTGCAGGAAGTCCCGCAAGACGTCATTTACCAAAGCTTGGAACGTCGCGGGGGCGTTAGTGAGGCCGAACCGCATGACCAGGTACTCAAAGTGACCTAACGGGGTGTTAAATGCCGTCTTCCATTCGTCTCCCTTCCGGATCCGAACCAGGTGATACGCATTTCCAAGATCCAACATAGTAAAGATTTTGGCTCCATGCAGGGGGGTGAACACGGAATCCAACAATGGCAACGGGTATCGGTTGCGAACCGTAATCTCATTCAGCCCCCCGTAATCAATGCATGGACGGAGTCCGCCATCTTTCTTGCCCACAAAAAAGAAACCTGCACCCATCGGGGAGGTGGAGTTCCGGATCAGCCCGGCAGCTAATGAGTCCCGGATGTAGGTCTCCATTGATTCGCGCTCAGGTCGTGAGAGGTTGTACAGCCTGCTGGACGGGAACTCAGCGCCTGGAACCAAATCAATGGCACAATCGTACGGACGGTGCGGGGGAAGGGTGAGTGCCAGATCCTTGCTGAAGACGTCAGCAAGGTCATGGTACTCAACCGGCACCGCCGTCAGATTGGGAGGGACTTTGACCTCCTCCTTAGCATGTAAACCGGGAGGAACCGAGGATCCTAAACACACCCGATGGCAGGTTTCGCCCCACTGAACCACCACCCCAGACGGCCAATCAATCCGGGGATTGTGCTTCAGCATCCATGGGAAGCCCAAAATCACGCGGGAGGTAGAAGGAGTTACAAAAAACTCAGTCTCCTCCCGATGGTTTCCAGACACCACCAGAGTTACTGGTTGTGTCTTGTGTGTGATTAAAGGGAGGAGGGTGCCATCTAGTGCCCACACCTGCAATGGTGAAGGAAGCGCCACCAGAGGGAGCCCTACCTCCCTTGCCCATCTGCTGTCTAGCAAATTCCCTTCTGACCCCGTGTCCACCAGTGCTGGGGCTTGAAGGGTTAAATCCCCGCTCAGGATTGTAACTGGGAGTCGTGTGGCAATCTGTGTGTGTCCCACGTGAATGTCGTGACCCCCTCTTAGCCCAGTCTCTAAGGGCGGTTGTTGTCGTTGTGGCCGTTTGGGGCAGTTTTTCTGTATGTGCTCCTTTGAGCTGCAGAGAAAACACTCCCCGCGGACCAGCCTCCTCATTTTGGCCCTGTGCGTTTCCCTAACAACGTCAGCAGGGGGAGCTGTTGCCCCACGGAGCGCTGCGGCTGTGGAGCGTGGGGAGGGCGGCCCCTTTTCGAACCCAGAAGGGAGAGGGACGGCGCGTATCCAGCCACGTCCTTCGCCTCGCTCCCAACGGCGCTCCTCCAACCGATTGTCTAACCGTATAACGAGATCGATAAGCCCATCTAAATCCCGCGGTTCTTCCTTAGCTACCAGATGCTCCTTCAGGACTGATGACAGTCCGTTTATGAAGGTGGCGCGGAGCGCAACGTTATTCCAGCCGGACCTCGCAGCCGCGATGCGGAAGTCGACTGCATATTCGGCTGCGCACTGGCGCCCCTGTCGCATTGACAGCAGCATTGTTGAAGCGGTCTCTCCTCTGTTAGGGTGATCAAACACTGTTCTGAACTCCCCCACAA